>NC_056726.1:187334206-187381794 GCF_019279795.1 Protopterus annectens
AGACTAATGTAATGGTGTCGGCTGCATGTTTTATACCCCTGACGTCCTGAAAGAAGGGACAGCAACGGACGCAGGACCCAAGACTTTGTTAATCAGGCCGACTGAGGGCAACCTGCAAGCAAATTACCCAAATGTAATGACTGCAACAGTGAAACACGAAGAACATCAGCAAAACAGGAATTCTCCAAATACTGCAGATATATGTCTCATGGTCTACGGAAAATATTGAAGCCAGTAGGTATTTAGTGTAGTACTCACCCACCCCAATTAAGGGGCAGTTTTGGATTATCAAGAACACATTAGGACCATAAATAATGATGGCAATATATCCTATTAACTTCACTTAGTTGACTAATGCTATTTGTATGCTTACCTAGGTAGCTGTTTGACAATGTTTATGAAGTTACAGTGTTAAATAGAAACATGCGATGCACTATTCTTCCAATTCCTGCCTAACAAGTAGCTAGTAGTGTCAGGATTTTATTAACCCGATTTGTTTTCACGTGTCATGTTTTTGAGAGTCACATGTCAATACTAAATTAAGAAACCTGCAGCTCATGGAACTGTTACGAATTGGACAGGTCAGAAGTCCCTCCCTCCCCCCGTTCTGTATCATCCAAAAGAGGGTTTGCAATTTTAAATGACACCAGTTTAGGCTGGGATACAAAACAGGTTTGTACATATAACTGGATGGATTATAGTGAACATAAACAAAGACTGAAATGTGCTTACCCTGGCTATTATTTACAACTCTAATGAAGATGATCCACCAACCCCTTCGACAATCTGGGAGGAATTAAAATCCATATATACTCCACTGAATTGACTTGCCATTGGAGAGGACTTCAATGTAGTACCTGATTTTGTGCTAGACAGGATACCAAGTGATATTACATGGCTACCAATGGTCTCAAGGCTACTCAAAATACTTATGGAAGGGTTACAGATATATGATGTATGGAGAATTTTCCACCTCATAGATCAAGATTATACATACCATGTACCTGGAATAGCTAAATAAGATTTTTAATTACTTGATATAAAATATATTAGGAACAGTAAATCAAATCGTTATCCAACTTTCTCCTTTCTCTGACCATGCACTGGTGGAACTCAGTATTGCAGTTAAAACACAAACTCCACGAGTATCTCATTGGAAGCCAGATCCCTTGTTACTACAAGATGTCCCCTCTAGGAATTTGTTATTGCAGAAGACTGAAGAGTTCTGGGGATGTCATCCTAGAGAGGGAGACAATATCTTTTTTGAAATGGAATTACTTAACTCATTAGATGAGAGCACACCTCCAGGTGCATCGGCAGTTAACTCCTACTGACGCCTCTAGGTGTCAAATATTGCCTGTTCATATTTTTCATCAATAACTCTAAAACCATGCTAAGCACAAGGTTTTAAAAGATTTCATCTTAAAGCTTACACAATAGCAAACTCATTTGCATTAATATATGACTTCTGTCTAGTACATATAGCTAGGTAATAGCTGCTGTTTTTATGATATTAATTTATGCAGATAAAATTTTAAATTTTTTCTTAATATCTCAACAACCAAGTAACACACACAGAACTCCTTAGCCTCATATTAAATCTCTCAACTAGATGAATAAAATGCTGCTGACTGCGTGTGTGTGTAACGTGAGTGGTTGCTAAAATATTGTAAGTTGTTTATAAAATATTACAAACATAATAGTTACTGTTTATTGTGCCTTATAAAATTCAGTTTAAGACACAGAACCTAAAGAATACTACCACTATAAAAATTGTTTGTGCTGAAGGATTTGCCATTTAAACTTCTTTCATAACTCCCTGTGGTACCAGAGATGTGAACATTTGTTTAAAATGTGAAGATATAATTTGATTCTGACAAAAGGTTTATGCTCCACCAATTGGAAGTTACAGTGCAAACTGCCTGAGCTCCACTAGAGTGAATGACTTTTAAAGGGTAATGGAGAAAGTCTGTTAAAGAAATAACTAAGGTAAAGCAAGATGATTAATTTTATTTATTTATTTAGATTTGTTGACCGGGAGTGTCCGACTGGACGTAGGTCCATTTTCAGCGAAGGCCCTGGGAGAAAAGCTCCACAGTTAAAATAAACAGACAGTAGTTACATTGGATTACATAGCGATTAACAATTTACATAGCAATTACTTACAACATATTTACAGATGAAGAACATAGTACATCAGTAGACAACTAGAATCTTCATCTGTGAAGTACATAACAGACATTAACAAATGTTACAAGAAGAAGTTCCTGCTGTATAATAAGTACTAGGCTTATGAGCATCTGAGCTTGTTATAATCAAGATAGTTAGTGGAGTGGAAAGAAAGGTAGTGGTTGGATGGGGTGGGTGATATTAGAGTGGGAGTTGCAAGGGCATAGCCAGCATGTTTTTACGTGCGCTTTTAGTAAAGTTTTTAAGTGGGTGCATGATGGTATGGAGATAATTGTGGGTGGGAGGGAGTTCGATAATTTGGCTATGGCGCAAGTGAATAGTGCTTCACCAGCAGAGTTTCTGGCTTTAGTGATCTTCAAGTGATTTTTGTTGCTGGATCTTAGTGGTTGGTGGTGCGATAGGGTTGGAGTAGATTCTGGAGGGATGGGACATTTAATGAATGGTTTACTAGTTTGTGGGTGAGTGAGAGTTGATACCATTGAAGGAGGTGAGGGAGTTCAAGCCAGCCCAGTTCAGCAATTGAGAGAGAGTGGTGACTACGGTAGGATGCCCCCTGTGGCGAATTTGGCGATTTTGTTGTAGCAGGTCTCTAGCTTGTTTAGATCGTATTGCCTTAGGTTGGTATATATTGGAGAGGCATAAGGTAGGGTGGAGATAAGGAGGGAATTTGCTATTGAAATCTTTGCTGCTTTGGTGAGAAGTTGCTTATTACTGTATAACGCTCCTAGTTTTTTGTGGACTTTTTTTATGGTCATGGATATGTGAATGCCAAATTTTAGTTTATTATCTATTTCCACTCATAGCAATTTGGTGTGTTCAGTTGGGTATATAGTGGTGTTGTCTTTTGCTGCGATGTTAAAGTGAGAGTTGTTTTGAGTATGTTTTGTGGGTTGGAAGACTAACAGTTTAATTTTGTTTGGGTTGAGTATTAATTGGGCATCGGATAACCAAGTTTCAACAGAGAAAAAGGCTTCCTGTGCGACTTTTTGCAGTTTGGGTAGGGACTGGGCTGAGCAGATGATGGTTGAGTCATCTGCGTATTGTATGAGTGTGCCATGTTTGGTGCCAGAGGTTAGATTATTGGTGAAAACAGGGAAGAGTAGGGGTCCAAGGATGGATCCTTGGGGAACCCCCATGCAGACAGGTAGTTGGGGATATATGTCATTCTGCCATACAACGGATTGTTGGCGGTCAGACAGGTAACTCTGAAACCAGTTGGTGACTGATTGCGAGAAGGATAGGTTATTCAGGACAGAGATAAGTTGTGTGTGAGACCATGTCAAACGCTTTAGAAAGGTCTAGGAAAGTAGCAGAGGAGAGATAGCCATTGATTTTATGCTGAAGGATAGTGTTAGTAAAGGAGAGCAAGGCAGTGAAAGAATAAAGTAAAGAAATTAGATTCTGAGGGTTACATCATACTAATAAAAATTGAAAAATTGAAGAATAAAGACATTTTAAGGAGAATCAAGTTGGTTAAACTAAAGAAAAGTATTCTTGTGTAAGAACTTGCCATAACTTTATATGTCCCTCTCTTCTATATGCTGCTGTATTCATAACATCAGGGAGTTTTGCCTCTGGTGAACTCTTGTACGTCCAGCCATTCTACAAAAGTTAAATGCTACCGCTAGGGTGCATGCGACATCCTGCACCTCCTCCTTGGACATCTGTCATAAACGGACGTTACGCATAAAGTGGATGTCAGCACACACCTTCTTCAGAACTTGAATGTTGCCAGAATCAGCGGCTACAGAGTAGGTAACTCCAGGAGTCAGGCAAGTGTGAGGTGGGATACTATACAGCAGCATATAGAAGAAAAGGACATCTAAAGTTAAGGTTAAGTTCTTCTACAACAATACTATGTCCCTGCTATTCATATGCTGCTGTATTCATAACATCAGGGAGAGTGCAAAAGCTCTTGTCCTAAGCAAGGGGCGGAGGACCAGAAGCACTTTACACAAACCCATGAAGAATGGCTCTGGCAAATCCTGCTCTGACTCTAGAGACAACATCCCATTTGTAGAGCTTAGTGAATGTGTGTATGGAGGACCATGTAGCTTATTTGACAATAGCAGCTGTGTCCAAACCTTTAAAGAATGCCCCTGAGGAGGACACTGCCCTAGTGAGGTGCGGCTTTACAGGCAAGGGGAGTGACCTACCATGGGTAGTGTAACACAAGGAAATGGTTTTAGATATCCAAGAGGATATGGTTGGCTTGGATACAGGAAGACCCAGGGCTCTTGGGTGGTATGAGATGAAAAGCCTGTCAGATTTGCGGACGAATTTGGTTTTGGCCAAATAATATCGGAGTTGCATGTGTACGTCTAAAGAAGTGAAGCACAGTCTCTGCCTGGTTTTGTGGAGAAGGGGAAAAGGTTAAAAACAACTCAGGTTACCAACTCCAAAAAACAGCTTGAACTCCAAAAAACCTCGCTTACAGCTCCCAAACACAGTAAATAACCATGAATGAATGTAAAAGTTGTTTGTTTATTATAAATCAACAACTTTTACATTCATTCACGGTTATTTACTGTGTCTGGGAGCTGTAAGCGAGGTTTTTTGGAGTTCAAGCTGTTTTTTGAAGGGGAAAAGGTTGGCAGGTTGATGGTCTGGTTAAAGGACTGTTCATTGACAACTTTAAGCATGAAGGTTGGGTCAGTACGTACACATACCCTTATCCATGTGGAAGACAATGAAGGAGGAGAGGTTATAAGGGCCTGGAGTTCCGAAACCCTTCTGGCTGAAGTGATGGGGGCCAAAAGTAGTCTTCCAGATGTAGTGTTGGAAGGCGCAAGTCTTGGACGCGTTCAAGGGGTGGGAGTGTCAGTCTTTCTAGAACAAAGTTTAGAATCCGAAAGAGGCAGAATGGGCTTCCTTGGGGGCCTGAGATGCACTTCTCCTTTCAAAACAGAGCTTGACTTCTAACCTAGAGGGCAAAGGTAGTACCAAGGGCAGGCATGCTGAGATGGCAGACAGATGAATTTTAGTGGACGAGTAGGATAGTCCAGACTTTATTAGGTCACACAGGTAAGACAAGACCATTGGGGGGGCTCTGCCGTCAGTGGTTGTAAGTTGTTTTTCTGACACCCTATAGAAAATCTCTTCTCCTTAGACAGGTAAGATTTCCTGGTAGATGGTTTCCTGGCCTCCTGCAAAACCTGAAGCACGTCCTCTGAGTACAGGTGTCTGTCTGAAGGGAATCAGCATGTAAGATTCGGTGTGGACAATTAGAGTGTTCCCCTTCTCCTGTGCGAGCAGATCCATTCGCTGGGGTAACTTGTGGTAATTGCCCTTGGTTAGATGAAGTAATGGGGGAACCAATGCTGCCTTGGCCAATAGGGAGTCACCACCAAGATGAGGCTGTTCTTTCTGAATTTTCAGTAGGACTCTGTATGAGAGAGAAGGGTGGGAAATGCATAAGCATATATCCCCTTTCATGGGATTGAGAGCACGTCCAACTTCTATGCCTCTGGGTGAGGTGCACTAGAGCAGAAGGTTGGGAACTGTCTGTTCATGGGGGAGGCAGACAATCCATATCTGGAATACCCTATCGATGGACCAGGTCCAGAAACAAGTCCCAGTTCAGTATCCACTCGTGAGACAGGGTCATGGTCCTGCTTAATGAGTCTACCATCACATTCTCTGCAGAAGGGATATATACTGCTTGGAGGAGGATCTGTTTTTCCAGGGCAATTTCCGAAGCCTGCACAGGAGGTAGGACCGTGTCCCCGTTTGTTGATGTACCACAGTACCACGGTATTGTATGCGTCCCACTACAGGGTGCCTGGTAGAAGCTGATCCTTGATTTTCAAGGCCAATATCAAGGCTCTCTTTTCCTTGATATTGATGTGGTCTTTCTGTTGAGTGGGGGTCCATGTGTTAGTCACTCTCCCTTCTTCTAAAGTTGGACCCCACCTTATGTCTGATGCATCTGTAAAGAAATCCTGGTTGGGGGCATTGGTTGTAAAGGCAGGAAAGGATTTTGACTGAATCTGGGTAATCCACCACTTCAGTTGCCTCCCAGGAATGGATGCATGGAGATCATGAACTCTAGGGGATGTAGGTGTTGCTTCCAAATTGTTCGCAGGTACCACTGGAACTTTCTCATGTATAGCCTTGCCAGAGGTACCATGGAGATGGTCTTGGCCATGAATCCCAGTATTCTGAAGAACTCTCTGACTGAGATAGCTTGGAGAGGAAAAATTTCCCTGAAGTAAGAGGGCAAGCATCACAATTTTTTCTGGGGGGAGGCAGGCCATCATTTCCCATGTCATAATCCATCATCTCAGGAACACCTGATCCTGTAAGGGTTATCAGCAATGATTTTTGGAGGTTTATTGTAAATCTCAGACCTGTTAAGAGGGAGATGGTGAAGTTCAGGTGTTGTAAGGCCACAATACATGATGTAGCCCAGATGAGGATGTCGGGGTAGGGGAAATGTTGAAGTCCCTTTGTTCTGGCAAAGGCCATGACTGAGGCCAGACAGTTTGAAAATACCCTTTGGGCTGTAAAGAGACCAAATAGTAAAGCACAGAAAGTACAGTTGTGTACCTTTACCATTAATGTAGATGTTAGAGGGTATTCACTGTTGCAGTCATCACTTGTGGGTTATCCCTCCTGGGTAGCCCTAGGCCGGCCTGAATACTCTGAGTAAAGGATTTCCCTCCTATGTCAGGTGTTCAGAAACAGTGGCTGACATCAGGTTGTCGAGGCTATTAAAGGGTGGCAGCTGATGCCATTACATCAGTTTTTCTTGCCACCCCCCCCCAATAGTCAGGAACCCCTAAGAGGATATAGAAAAACGAGGGAAGGTTGGAGGGAAACAGGACTTCAACAGTGAATACACTCGAACATCTACATTTATGGTAAGCGTACACAACTGTACTATGTTCTTTGTGTTTCACTGTTGCAGTCATCACTTGTGGGAAGATTCCCAAAGTTGAGGAAGTGGGTGGAAGCATGTTATATAGGTTATGGGGTTGCTAGCATGTCCTGCAGGAATGCAGATGCAAATCCTGCCCTGGTCTTGGAGAATGTAGGCAACTGGTAGTGTTTAGTGAAAGTGTGGATTAGATGTCCATGTAGCAGCCTGATATCCTTAGTAGGAACCCCTCTCAGGAAGGCTGTGGAAGTAGAAGCTGCTCTAGTGGAATGAGACCTGATGGATTTAGGACGACTCTTTCCATGGAAGGCATAGAAGACATGTATGCAATGAGAGATCCATTTGGAAATGGTCTGCTTAGTAATGGGCTCCCCTCTGCCCCAGGGGTGAACGAAAGCAGGAGATGGCCAGTTTTTCTGACTGATTTGGTCCTGTCAAGGTAAAATTTCAGTTGTCTGTGTACATTCAGGGTATGCAGAATTCTTTCTCCTTTATTGGTAGGTTTTGTGAAGAAAGTAGGTAGGTGAATGGTCTGGTTGAGGGTTACCTCAGAGAGCAACTTAGGCATAAAAGGCGGGGTTGGCTCAGAGACCCTTGTCTGTGTGGATGATGATGAAGGGCTCAGTGGCCATTAAGGCCTGGAGCTCAGATACTGTCCTGGCAGAAGTGATGGCTAGCAATAGAGAAATTTTCCAAGAGAAGTACTTGACATCTGCTGAGGACGCTGGTTCAAAAGGGGGTAGAGTCAACTTTTCCAAAACAAAGTTAAGATCCCAAGCTGGTGCAGGTGGCCTTCAAGGCGGTTTGATGTGAGCTACACCTCTGAGGAAAGTACAGTTGTGTACACTTACCATAAATGTAGATGTTGGAGTGTATTTATTCATTGTTGCAGTCACCACACTTGGGTTTATCTGCCTGCAGGTAGCCCTCAGTCGGCCCAAATACCAGAGTCTTGGGATTTCTGCGTCAGATGCCGTCACCTCTTCCATAATGTCAGGACGTCAGGGGTATAAAACATGCATCCAACGCCATTACATCAGTTTTTCTTGCCCCAGATGTCAGGATCCCCCAAAATAGGAAGCAATTACATGGTGTGGAACACCTCCAGTAAAAAGTAAATTACATAGCCATAACATATGGCCAAAAAGAGGATAGATAGAAAGTCTAGAAAAGTCAGGGGGGGTTGGAGAGAGGGTAACCAGGACTGCAACGGTGAATACACTCTAACATCTACATTTATGGTAAGTGTACACAATTGTACTATGTTCTTCGTGTTTCAATGTTGCAGTGATCACACTTGGGTCGATTCCCAAAGCTGAGTAAGGGTGGAGGCAGTCAAGAAGTATTAGGGCTGACTAGCAGGCCTTGTAAGACTGCTGTGGGAAATCCAGTTCTGGATTTAGAAAGGACAGGTAAGTGGCAATGCTTGGTGAAGGTGTGTACATAACTACAGGTTGCAGTTTCCAGGATGCCCCTGGTAGGGACTCCCCTGAGAGATGCTGTAGAAGTTGAGGTAGTCCTAGTGGAATGAGTTCTGAACCCCTGTGGGATATATGTTTTTCCATGGTGTCAGTAGCATAAATGGATGTAGTGTGCTATCCATTTGGAAATGGTTTGCTTTGAAATGGCCTTGCCCTCTGCCCCTGTACGAAAGCTGACTAGCAGCTGGTCATATTTTCTGAGAGGCTTAGTCTTGTCAAGGTAGAACCTGAGCTGTCTGTGCACGTCCAAGGAGTTCAGGATCATCCTCCCTTTATTCTGAAGGTCAGGGGAAAAGGCTGGTAAATTGATGGATTGGTTTAAGGCCACACTTGATGCCACCTTGGGCATAAATGATGGGTTAGTCCTGATGGAGACCCTGTCAGCCTGGAAAATAATGAAGGGTTTTTCACAGCCATTAGTGCCTGTAGCTCTTCTTGCTGAAGTGATGGCTAGAACTAAGGCTGTTTTCCAAGAGAGGAATTTTAACTCTGCTTTAGCAGCAGGTTAAAAAGGGGGGAAGCGTGAGCTTCTCTAGTACAAAGAAAAGGTCCCAGGCAGGGGTGGGAGCTCTCCTCGGGGGTCTTAAATTGTTAGCTCCTCTCAGGAACTGTTTGATCAGAGGGTGAGAAAAGAGAGGTGGCTCCGTATTGTAATGAGCTGAGATGGCCAAGGCATGAATCTTAATTGATGCAAAGTAAAGCCCTTTGTGGAGCAGCTCTGCTAGGTAATCTAGAATTTGAGGTAAGGAGGGCATGGCTGGTGCCCTATCCTAGAGACTGGCTCCAAGAACATATCTTTTCCACTTTTCTGAACAGGATTTCCTAGTACTAGGCCTTCTGGCCCCAAAGATGATGTCCAGCATCTGTTAGCTGAGGGTTGCTAGTGTTGTGTTCAGGGAAGAAGCCAGGCTGCAAGGTTCAGTGTTTGCAGCTGAGGACGCAAAATCTGTCCCTCCTGCTGGGACAGCAGGAAGGGGGTCTGATGTAGGTGCCAGGGTGGCACTGCTGTCAGACTACGTAGGAGTGGGTACCACCACTGGCATGGCCAGTCTGGTGTAATAAGGATTGTCCTTGGTCTGTCTTGCATGATCTTGAGTAGTACTTTTGAGAGGAGGGGCAGAGGGAGAAAGGCATAAATTGATAGATTTTTCCCATGTAAAGGATATGGCATCCACTCGCCATGTTTGGCTGTGGGGATTTCTGGTGCAAAGTTTGCTCAATTTATGGTTTTGGGGGAGGCAAAGAGGTCCACCTTTGGTGTCCCCCCCCACCTGTTGATTAGATATTTGAATGAGTCTGGTTCCAGTTTCCACTCATGTGGGTCCAGTAGCTTTCTGCTTAAGTCGTCTGCCAGTGTATTTTGTTTGCCTGGTAGGAACTGCGCTTGCAGGTGCACTTGGTTGCAAAAGGCTGTGTTCCACAGGGCCGTGGCTAACCTGCAGAGTGGGTAGGAATTAGTTCCCCGCTGCTTGTTTATGTGCCACATATCTGTGGTGTTGTCTGTCTTTATCAAGAGTTGTCCTGGAAGGAAAAGGCATTTGAAGGCTGTCAGAGCATTCTGTACAGCTAACATTTCTTTTTTGATTGATATGCAGGTGAATTTGTCCTGGGATCCATTTGGCTTGAATGCATCTGACTGCCATGTGAACCCCCCATGCATAGTCTGATGCATCTGTTGACAGGGTTTGGGCGGCAAAGGGTTGAGGGAAAGGAAGTCCCATGTTGTGGTTGCAAGCCACTGCCCACCAAAGGAACTCTGCCCTTAGACAAAGAATGATAGGAATCAGTGTTTCCAAGTCCTGAAAAAGTTGACACCAGAGACTTTTTAAGTACCACTGAAGTTTCTTCATGTGCAGTCTTGCATATGGAATTAGTAGAATGCATGAGGCCATGAACCCTAGGGATTGCATTATTTTTCTTGCAGATAGCTGGGTCTTGGGAGGCCATTAGTTTGAAGTAGTTTGTCAAATGAACCTGCTTTTCTGGAGTGAGGACTGCCATCTGGGAAGTTGTGTGCAAGCTTGCTCCCAGGAATACTATCTTTTGGCTGTGCACCAGATGTGATTTCTTTTCGTTGATGGTGTACCCAAGAGAAGTTAATCTATTTACAAATGCCAGGTGCTGAAGCAGCAATTCCTGACTATTCACCTGAATCAGGCCAGCATCAAAGTATGGGTCAGTTTGAACATTTCCCTGCCTGCAGTATGCAATGGCTGGAGCCAGGCACTTTGTGAATACCCTGGACGCAGTAGATAAGCCAAAGGGAAGTGCAGAGAACTGATAGTGCATAGAACCTGCCCTGAAACATAGATATTTCCTGCAAGATTCCCTTGTGGGGATGTGCAGATAAGCTTCTTTTAAGTTTAGGGTGACTAGCAAGGAGTCCTTGGCCAGCATAGGAAGCAGATAGGGCACCATGATCTCTCTCTTCTGGGCACCAGGAACAGTGTGGAATAGAAACCCTGTCCCCTTTGTTCGAACGGTTGAATAACCCTGATACTGAGAAGAGATACTACTTGCTTTTGAGCCTCTGCCCACTGGTTTGAAGGAAGGTCTGGCACCCCACTTGGTGTTGGCAGTGAGTGAAAGTAGAATCTGTATCCCTGGGATGCAATGCTTAGGACCCATTGGTCTTGGGTAATAGACATCTCAATTTTTAGCATGCAGGGCAAGGTTTCCTCCTAGGAGTGCAAGTACCTGGGCATGGTTGGGAAGAAAGATAGACAAGTCATTGTGAACTTTTTCCATAAGGGGTTGGCTTACCACTGCTGGTTTTAGAGGTGGGAGCACTCCATTGCTTAGATCTCTGCATACCCTGAGACTGTAGTCTTGGTGGTCTGTTGCCCCTGGGTTTGTACTGAGAAGGGCTGGGAGGGACTGGAAAGGACCAGTTTTTAGAAGGCCAATGCCTACTGAATCTAGGTGGCTGTACTTTTAAGAAATATGTAACAGTTTGCATAGATGTAGCTTTTTCCTTCATCTTAAGAACTACTACTGCTTTTGTGCCAAACAAGCATTCCTGGTTCAATGGAGCACCTACCAGTTTTACTTTGACATGGTTTGGCAGGATTTGTTCCTTCAGCCAAGCATGCCTTCTCAGTACAGACCCAGTGACAGCAGCCCTGCAAGATGCTTCTAAGGCATCAAAACCACCCTGCAAAATATGTTTACTTACTTGGTTTGCAAAATGCATTAACTCTCTTTATTCTCTGAACAATCTGGAAGCAACATTTTCTGTTTAATTAGTTCCATGATATGCTGCTGATACAACATGTGAAACTGGCAATTTAAAGCCCTTATGGCAAGAGTTGCAGAGGTGTATACCTTCTTACCCCATCTGTCTAAAGCTCTAGAATCCCTGTCCGAAAGGGTAGGGTTTTGGGCTGTAGTGGCCTTAATACCTTTAGGTCCCTGGGAAACTGTCTCTGGATCCACAGTGTGATTCTTAAAGAGAAATTTGTGAGAGTCAGGTACTCTGTAGTACCTGTCAGGCTTTCTAGGAGCTGGTGGTAAAGAATCAGGAGTAAGACTGGACTCCATGAAGACATCTACAATATCCAGGACAGGGGGTATAGCTAGAGGCCTGTACTGAGGCAAGCCTAAAAATTCTCTGAGTCTCTTTTTGGACTGCGGTTAGTCCTGACATTCCCAGCAGAAATGCTCCCTTAAGGTATGCAAGGTTTCACCAAAAGAAAAGTCCTCAGGAGGGGAGGCAGAAGGAATGGAATCCTCTGCATCTGAATCCTCATAGGTAGATAAGGGAATGTCCTGGTAATCAGAGGGATCAAAGTCATCGGACTCACGGTCTGTAGAATCAGAAGGAATATCAATCCTTTGTCTTTTACAGGGGGAAGGCTGCTTCCCCTAATTAAAGTTATAAGGTATTCAGCCATTCTAAGCATTTGTTTCCGTGGCATGGGAGCTTGAGCATGTGCTTTGGTTGTCAGATTTATAGGCATAGTGTGTACTCTGGGCCTGAAAAAGTTTGTAGTTTTAGTCAAACGAAGATGTTGGTTTAATACTAACATCGGAAGGTTGGAATACACCCTCAGAAGCCGGTGCCTGCACAGCAGCTCCGTACCCATCCAATTTAGAGACATCCGCAGGTTCCAAAGTTGAAGAAGCAACTCGCGGCATACCAGACTCCAAATGGGTCTCAGGAGAGGCCTGCAAATCTGTAGAAGAGGGTATCAGGGGCTGCAAAGGTGCCTCACTGAGTACCGGCTTGTCCCTGTCTTTATCCTTATGTTTTTTTCGTAAGATCGGTAGTCAGATGGCTTATCGAAGCCATTTTGGAATACGGAGTACGAAAGCGGAAGAATTTAGCGATAAAAATAGCCAGACAACAAATAGTTTGGGCGCTGAACAAGGCACAAAACAGACAGCAAGGAACGTTTTGGTCTGGGCCTAAACAGGTGACACAGTAAAAATGAAAATCTCTCTAAGGTATTTGCTTTCCACAGACAAGACAATTAACTTTTTCTGGCATCTGTTAGAGCAAGAAAAAAGGATCCCCAATGGGGTACTTATCTTTTATAAGACTTCAAGTCTGAAACTCGAAAAACGAAAATTTCAGGAGGTGGCCGACCGGCACTTGCAAACTTGCTTCTACTTCGGACACTGCACGGCAAGAAAAGCTGGTGTAATGGCGTCTGCTGCATGTTTTATACCCCTGACGTCATGAAAGAGGCGACGGCATCCAATGTAGAAATCCAAAGACTCTGGTATTCGGGCTGAGTGAGGGCTATCTGCAGGCAGATAACCCAAGTGTGATGACTGCAACAGTGAAACACAAAGAACATCTGTTTTAAGAGGTGCTGAGAGAACAAGGGCTGCTCAGCCTAGACATAGGCTGAGATACCTGAAGTACGAGTCTTCAAAGGAGTAGGACAACCATTTTCTAGAAGCTCTGCCAGGTAGTCCAGACCCAGTGTTAAAGTGGCATTGACGCTGTCTACATCTCTGTTGCATCAGCAGGTAAACCGTTTCCATTTTGCTGAATAAGATTTTCTGGTGCTGGGTCTACGGGCCTCCTTAATAATGTCTCATGCTTGCTGAGGGCTGCAGTGTTATCTGCCTTTGAGGAATCAACCATGCTGATTACAGTGAGACTGGTCAGGCCTGGGTGCAGTAGTTTCCCTCTTTGTTGTGTGAGAAGGTCTGTGGAGGGGGGGGGGTAGGACGATGGGAGGGTATCTGCTCAGACTGAGCAGCATAGATTACCAGTGCTGCCTCGGCCAGTCTGGGGCAATTAGGATGGCCCTTCCTCTCTGATCTTGAGGAGCACCCCGAGTATCAGATGCAGTGGTGGGAAAGCATATACAAACAGGTTGCCCCAATGAAAGGAGAGAGCGTTCACCCTCCAAGCTTCTGGGTGAAACTCTCGAGCAAAATTTTGTTAGCTGGTGGTTCTGGTAGCTTGAAAAAAAGGTCTATGTCCGGTTTTCCCCAAATTTGACTGATCTGAAGGAAGATCTTCCTGTGCAACTGCCATTTGTGTGGATCAAGGAGTTGTTTGCTTAATTTGTCTGCCAGGGTGTTTTGTTTCCCTGGAAGGTATTGTGCGCATCAGGTGCAGTCCAAGGCTTGAGGCTGACTGCAAGATTTTTATAGCTAAGCGACAGAGGGGGTAAGAATGGGTGCCCCCTTGCTATTTGTTGTACCACATGACAGTCGTGTTGTCCGTCTTAATTAAAAGGGCCACTTGTGACGGATATTCTTGGAAGGTTAGAATTGCTCTGTGCACTGCCAGCATTTCTTTCAGGTTGATATGAAGACCCTGAAACTCCTGTTCCCAAAAGACCTGAGCTCGCAGTGTTCCTTTGTGAACTGCCCCACGCAATGTCTGAGGAGACTGTGGTTATGGTTTAGCCGTGTGGCTGAAGGACAAAGGGGAGACCCTTGTTTAAGCTGCAAGCCTCGGCCCACCATAGTAACTCCTTCCACAGATAAGGAATCAGGGGAAGTTGGTGTTCCAGTGACTGAAGTGCTGGCACCAGAGATTCCTTAGGTACCACTGCAATTTTCTCATGTGTAGCCTGGCAACGGGTACCAGCAGAATGCAGGAGGCCATGTATTCCAGGGCTTGCAGGATTTTTCTGGCAGTGAGGTGGGTTTTGCATGCCAGCTGGGTGAAGTAAGACTGTAGGAAGGCCTGCTTCTGAGGGAGGAGGAAGGCCATTTGTGCTGAGATGTCTAGAAGGGTGCCCAGGAAGGAAATCCTTTGTGTGGGCTGTAGATGGGACTTTTCCCGGTTGATAGTGAATCCCAGAGAGATTAGTAGGGTTTGCATAAAGGAGAGGTCCTGCAGGAGTTTTTCCTTAGTTTCTGCCTCTATAAGGTAGTCGTCGAGATAAGGATAAATGTGTATGCCCTTCTGTCTGCAAAACACAATGACTGGAGCCAGGCACTTGGTAAAGACTCTGGGAGCAGTGGATAAGCCAAAGGGCAGAGCAAAGAAATGAAAATGTTGGGACCCTGCTCTGAACCTTGGGTAACTCCTGCAGGACTGTCTGATAGGGATATACAGGTAGGTATCCTTCAGATCTAGGGTCACTAGCCAGGTTTGTGGCAGGAGCATAGATAGTTTTTGCAGAATCAGCATCTTGAATTTCGGAACCAGGAGGCACAGATTCAGGATGGAGAGGTCTACGACAGGGTGCCAGTTGCCTTCTTTTCTGGGAACCAGGAACAGTCTTGAATAAAATCCTTTTCCGGTCTGTTCCTTTGGTACAGGTTCTACAGCACCCTGGGGATGAAGCTTTCTGATCTGACAAATAGCTTCTGTCCTCTGATTTGCAGGGTATCCTTCAGATCTAGGGTCACTAGCCAGGTTGTGCAGCAGCATAGATAGTTTTTTTTATCAGCATCTCATCTTGAAATCGGAACCAGGGAGAATTCAAGATGGAGAGGAGGTCTGGAGGGTGCCCAGTTGCTTTCTTCTCTTCCAGGAAGGAACAGAATAAAATCCTTTCCGGTTTTTCCCTTTGGTACAGGTTATCCAGGTTCTACAGCACCCTGGGGATGAAGCTTTCTGATCTGACAAATAGCTTCTGTCCTCTGATTTGCAGGAACGCCTGGGCAACCTGACCGTTTTGTTTTCTCTTTGAAATAGAATCTGTACCTGCTGGTAATAATTTTTGGGACCCAAAGATTTGAGGTGATGGCGTGCCAGTTTTCTTGGAAAAGGGAAAGTCTTCCTCCTAGCTTGTTGGGTGATCTGAGGAGCAGAGGGGAGAGAGTCATCGAGAGTACTTGGAGAAGGGAGTTGGTTTATAACTCCTTTGCCTAGGAGCAGCAGTGGACCACTGCCTGTGTCTATGTTGGCTATGGGACTGATGCTTAGGGGTTCTGTCTCTGCGTCCCTTTCTCTGGACTGGTTTTGTTTGAGAGGGAAAGGACCAGTGTTTAATGGGGAAGTTTCTGCTGAACCTGGGAGGATGCACTTCTAAGAAGTCCTTGACAGTTTGCATGGACTTGGCTTTGTCCTCCATTTTCTTAATGACCTCCTCCGCTTTAGGTTCACACAACTGGTCGTTATCTAAGGGGGCGTCTAGCAGTTTGGATTTTACCTGGTCAGGCAAATGCTGCTCCCTTAACCAGACATATCTTCTGATTACGGAGCGTGTGACTGCAACCCTGGTAGAAGCTTCTAAGGCATCAAAACCACAATGCAAGGAGTGTTTGGCTACCCGAGAGCTAGACTGTATGAGGTCTGTTAATTCTCTGGTAGTACTATTGTCAGGCTTCTGTTTAATCAGTTAAAGGACATTTTGCTGGAATGTGAGCATATGGTATTGACAATTTAATGATCTTACAGCTAAAAGTGGCTGAAGTGTATAGCTTTTGCCCCATTCTGTCTAAAGCTCTGCTTTCTTTGTCAGCTAGAATGGGATTTCTAGATGAGCTTGCCCTAGCTCCCTTAGGGCCTTGAATAATGACTTCCGGGTCTGCAGTAGGGTTCTTGAAAAGATATTTGTGGCTGTCTTGCACCCTGTAATATATCAGTCTGGTTTTCTGGGTGCTAGGGGGAAAGAATCTGGTGAAAGGGCAGATTCTAGAAAAACATCCTCCACTACATTCAGGATAGGCAGAATGGCCACAGGTTTATGCTGAGGCAGGTCAAAGAACTCTCTCAAGTCACTTCTGAGGGTAATTCTTGGGCCTCCCACTTAATGGGTTCTCTGAGGGAATTTAAGGTTTCCCCAAAAGAAAGGTCCTGGGGGGGGGGGGCAGATAGAGTGGGCTCATCTGCATCAGAGTCCTCAAATTCTATTAAGGGCTGGACTTCCATGTCTGAAAGGACAGATTCTTCTGATACCTGATCAGAGGAGGGCCTCAGGTGAGGTGTCCCATTTTCTCTTCGCTGGGGTGGGAGGATGGGGCTGGCTTCCCCTAATAAGAGTCATCAAGTATTCTGCCATTCTGAGCAGTTGCTGTGACTGAGGAGCAGGCCGGCTAGTTGTAGGTCGATGGCTGGGTCCTTAGGGAGGACAATTTAGGCTTGTGCCTGGATGGGTCGGTAGTCTTATACAAAGTGAGTTTAACGAGCAGAGTTGTCATTGGTCTGAGTCTGGCTTCGGTAGTCGGTGGAGCCTCAGCGGAAGCTGGTGCATGCTAAGTGGCTCCGGACCCGAAAGGGTAAGGAAGCAGCAACATATAGGCAGAGGGAGGTGGATCAGTGGGCGTACCAGACTCCAAACGGGTCTCAGTAGAGGTCTGCAACAGTTCCTCGGCTGGCATCAGGGGCAGTGAAGGTGCCTCACTGCGTTCAGCTGTAGTATGGAGTTGAAAAACAAAAGACCTTTGACCCGAGTTGTCAGAGGGTCTAACTTTTAGAGGCCTATCTTTATCCTTTTCTTTCTTTTTTCTAGGAAAGTCAGTAGCCGGTTGGGAGACAGACGCCAGATCGCATTGACAGAGTGTCACTAAAATGCCTAGCCACAACTTCAGCTCTTCTTCGTATGGTTCTAGCATTAAACAGGGCACAGAACCGGCACCTGGGGATGTCGTGGTCTGGGTCTAAACAAGTGACACAGAGAGAATGGAAGTCTTGGTGAGGGATCTGCTTTCCACAACTGAGACAATTATTGACTTTCTCTGACATCGGTTAAAAGCAAGAAAATGTTCCCCAATGGGGTACTTCGCTTTAGATGGTTTTCCTCACTCTGGCAATGGCCGACCGACACACTCGCAAAACTGCTTCTGCTTCAGGCTCCACGGCAAGAAAGACTGATGTAATGGCGTTTGCTGTCACCCTTTATAGCCCCGATGACCTGACATCAGTCACGGTCTCTGAACAGTGGATGCAGGAGGGAAATCCTTTACTCTGGTATTCAGGGCGGCCAAGGGCTACCCAGCAGGGATAACCCACAAGTGATAACTGCAACAGTGAAACACGAAGAACATCTGAAAGTGTGCAAAATCTACTGAAAAGTGGAGAAATTTCCTGAAAAGTGGATGGATTGGGATGTGTAAGTAAGCATCCATTATATCCAAAGATACTAGGAAGGCCTAAGAAAGGATCAGGGGTAGAAGGGTAGGTAGAGAAAGCATCCAAAAGGAGGGGGACCCAGAGGAAGGGGTTAAGGTGCGATAGATCCAGGATAGGTCTCCAGGGATCTTCCCATTCTAGGGCCCTGGAAAATTATTGAATAAAACACCTTTCCTCCTGCAAGTGAGGGGACTTCCTGAATTGTTCCTTGAGTGAGAAGTTCCTACAGGACTGGGGGGAAGAGTGGTAAGTTGGTCTCGTTTAGGTTGAGGGATGCCTTTGGGAGTAGTTCTGACCTCCCAAGTCATGAAGTATCCCTGCTTTATGATAGTTAGTACCCAAGAGTCCTGGGTAACCTACTTCCAAGCCGGAGGGAGAGGCACATGGAAAGAGGGTTATCTGGGTGGACAGCCTGGTAGTCACAGACTACCAGGCTTCCCCCTGAAAGGACCGTTTCGGAGAGGGGAGTGGAGGTAACAGACATAGAAAGCGGCTGTTTCCTGTGGTCCTTTCCAGACTTAGCTGGCATTTTCCTGGCTGAGGTTCTCACAAAGGAGGTTTTTGCGGGGTAAGTCCTTTGAAAACATGGGAATGGGGAAGACAAAGATATGTCTCAGTTCCTTGCCTTTAGTCTGGAGGGCCTTAAAGAGGTCAGCAGTAGCTGTACCAAACAGGTCTTTATTGTCCATAGGAGCATCCATGAGTTTAGATTTGATGTCATTAGGGAGGGGTTGCAATCCAAGCCAAGAGCATCTCCTCGTGACAGATCCACAGGCAGCTGCCCTGACTGAAGCTTCTATAGCATCGTAACTGCACTTAATGGAGTGTTTGGTTACTTGAGTGCATGAGTTCAAAACAGAGTATATTTTGGCCTTGGTTGGGAGTCAGGGAGCTCCCCCAATTGTTTGACCATATCTGCTATCAGGGCCAAAGAGTATTTGGCCATGTGAGTCTGGTAGTTGATGGCTCTTACTGCTATGGTGGCAGAAGTGTAAACTTTCTTCTCCAGACACTCCATCAGTCTGCTCTCTTTATCTAAGGGCAGTAGAGATATGGAGGGAAGGAATTTTGAAGTTTTATCAGTAGCCACAGTAATGACTGAAGGGTCTGCAGATAGGTCTTTGTACAGGAATTTTGCTCCATCAGGGACCTTATAAAATCTATCTGGACGTTTGGACACAGGGGGCAGTGAATCAGGGTTTTTAGAAGCAGCCATAAAGGCATCCAGGAAGGCAAGGTGTACAAGGGGGTACAGCAGAGGGTCTAGGAGACTCCAATCGGAGTAGTTCACAATATCTCTTTTGGGTCTCGGTGACTTGACTGCTGTCCCATTTGAAGAAATTTTGCATTTCACTGATAGTCTCACCAAAAGTGAGGTTCTCAACTGGGGAGTCTGTGCCATTGGACTCCTCCTCTGGGGAGGCATGGAGAAGCAGTGAGAAGAATAAGTGAGGGACTCATCATCAGATGAATCCTCTTCTCCAGACGATAACTCGGGGGCAGGTCCCTTAGGAGTAGAGGCTGAAGGGGCTTGGGCCGGAGTCAGGCCCTGACGTAAGGCAAGGAATGCGATTAAAGAAGGCCTTGGGTGAAAACCTGCCAATCCGGAGGCTGTTCGACAGATGGGATAGGCGGAGGATGAGAAACATGCTTAGTCTTCCATTTTCTCTTTTTGTGCGTCTCTGGTGGTGAAAAATCAGAGATATAGTGGAGGGTAGGATGGCTGACGGTACTCCATAAAGTACAGTTTTGTACACCTACCATAAATGTAGATGTTCGAGTGTATTCACTGTTGCAGTCATTACATTTGGGTAATCTGCTGGCAGGTTGCCCTCAGTCGGCCTGAATAAAAGTCTTGGGTCCTGCGTCGGTTGCTGTCTTCTCTTCCATGACGTCAGGTCGTCAGGGGTATAAAACTTGCAGCAGACGCCATTTTCTTTAGTTTTTCTTGCCGCCGATGTCAGGTGCCCCCAAAAAGGTAGCATTACACACATACATTATATATATATAAATACATGCATCAACTTTACCTTCATCTACAAGCAAATACACCACATAGGTTGTAGAGGATAGTGAAGGAAAGATAAACTTCAGAATGATAGGGGGATGGCGGGAGGGTAACCTGGACTGCAACAGTGAATACACTCCAACATCTACATTTATGGTAAGTGTACACAACTGTACTATGTTCTTCGTGTTTCACTGTTGCAGTCATTACATTTGGGTAGAATCCCAAAGCTATGGTTGGGAGGCTGGAGCTAAACAGCATTAGGTGCAGCTAAAAGGTCCTGCAGCACTGCAGTGGCAAAGTCTGCCCTGGACTTAGAGCAGAGAGGCAAATGGTAATGCTTTGTAAAGGTGTGAACAGAACTCCAAGTAGCTGCCTCTAGAATGTCTTTGGTTGATACTCCTTTGAGAAAGGCTACTGAAGTAGCTGCAGCTCTGGTGGAATGAGACCTAATGCCCTTGGGCACAGGTTTACCACAGTGTAAGTAGCAGAAACGGATGCAGTGGCTTATCCACTTGGAAATTGTCTGCTTTGAAATGGCCTTTCCTTCTGATCCTGCAGCATATGCCACTAGTAATTGCTCAGTTTTTCTTAGAGCTATATTCCTGCTCAAGTAGAATCTAAGCTGTCTGTGAACTTCCAAGGAATGCAGAATTCTCTCCCTTTTGTTCTGCGGATTTGGATAAAAAGTTGGCAGATGAATTGTTCGGTTAAGAGCCACCCTGGAAACCACCGTAGGCATAAAAGTAGGATTTGTCCTCAGAGAGACACTGTCCGGGTAAAAAAGGGCCTGTAGCTCTGAAACTCTTCTTGCTGAAGTAATTGCTAGTAGCAGAGCTGTCTTCTATGATAAGAACTTTAGATCAGCGGTAGCAGCTGGTTCAAATGAAGGCAGGGTGAGTTTTTTCAACACATAACTGAAGTCCCATGCAGGTAAAGGTGATCTTTTAGGGGGCCTTAAATTTTTGGCTCCTCTAAGATACTGCTTTAGTAATGGATGAGAAAAGATTGGTGGCTCTGTGTTGTAATGAGCCAAAATGGCAGAGGCATGGATATTGATTGATGAGAAAGATAGGCCTTTGTCAAGCATCTCAGTTAAGTATTGTAATATCTGAGGAATATTTGTTTCTGCTGTATCAGTTTCTTGTGCTCGATTCCAAGCACAGAATCTCTTCCATTTGTCAGCATAAGATTTTCTAGTACTAGGTCTTCTGGCTTCCAAAATGACATCCATCACAGCTTTACTGAGAGGTGTTGTTTGTATGATTACCTGATTAGCCAAGCTGCCAAGTTTAGAGTCTGTAGTTGATTGTGCAGGATCTGATTGCTTTGTTGGGACAGTAGTGGTGGTGTTTGAGGCAAGGTCCAAGCTGGGTATTGAGACAAGTTCCTTAGGACTGGGTACCAGTATTGGCAGGGCCAGTCTGGGGCAATTAATATCATCTTTGGCTTCTCGTCTGACTTTTAGGAGGATCTTGGGTAAAAGAGGCAGAGGAGGAAAGGCGTAAACTGATAGGTTTTTCCAAATGAAGGATAGGGCATCCACTTTCCATGCTTGTCTGTGATAAGTCCTTGTGCAGAATCTTTTCAGTTGATAATTTTGGGGAGAGGCAAATAGATCTATGTCTGGGCTTTCCCATTTCTCTGTTATCATGCTGAAGACTTGTGGATTTAGTTTCTACTCATGAGGATCCATAATTTTTCTGCTTAAATCGTCTGCCAGAGTGTTTTGTTTTCCTGGCAGGAATTGAGCTTGAAGATATATTTGGTAGGTCAAAGCTGTGTCCCACAGTGCCATGGCTAATCTGCAAAGGGGGTATGAGTGTGTGCCCCCTTGCTTGTTTATATACCACATGACTGTGGTGTTGTCTGCCTTTATCAGTAGTTGTCCTGGATGAAGTAAATCCTTTAAGGCTGTTAGGGCATTTTGAACAGCTAGCATCTCTTTCTGGTTGATATGTAGATGCATTTGTTTTGGTGCCCATATGCCCTGAATGCATCTTCCTGCCATGTGGGCCCCCCAAGCATAATCTGACGCATCTGTTGTTAAGGTTTGGCTGGCAGGGGGTAGAATGAAGGGCCGTCCCATGTTTTGGTGACATGCCTTTGCCCACCATAGAAACTCCTGTTGCAGGCAGGGAATGAGAGAATCATTGTTTCCAGACTGCGTGAATGTTGACTCCATAAAATTTTTAGGTACCATTGAAGTTTCCTCATATGCAGTCTTGCATATGGAATTAGTAGGATGCAGGATGCCATGAAGCCCAGAACCTGCAGAAGACTGGGTCTTTGTTGCCATCACTTTGAAGTAAGTAGTCAGTTGCCTTTGTTTTCTGGCGTAAGGTAAGCCATCTGGGCAGTTGTATTCAAGCTTGCACCAACGAATGTTATCTTTTGAGAGGGTACCAGTTGTGATTGCTTTTCGTTTATAGCATACCCTAGGCATGTTAGAAGCCTTTTCACAAACGCCAGGTGTCAAAGAAGTGTGTCCTTGTTCTCTGCTTGAATGACACAGTCGTCCAAGTAAGGATATATATGTATACTTCTTTGTCTGCAAAATGCAATGACTGGTGCTAGGCACTTTGTAAAAACCCTGGGCGCAGTAGATAAGCCAAAGGGCAGTGCAGAGAATTGGTAGTGCATTAAGCCAGCCTTGAATCTGAGGTATCTTCTTCATGGTTGTCTTATTGGGACATGCAGGTATGCCTCTTTTAGGTCTAATGTCACCAGCCAAACATTAAGTCCAGTATTGGCCGCCAGGCCTTGTCCTTTCTGGGTACCAAGAACAGTCTTGAGTAAAAACCTTGTCCTTTTTCAAGTTTTGGTACTGGCTGAATGGCCCCCATATCCATGAGGGACATAACCTGTTTCTGTGCCTCTGCCCATTGATTTTTGGGCAGATCTGGCCAACTGTTTGCCATTAGCAGTGTGTGGAAATGGGATGTGTGTCCCTGTGATACTATGTTTAATACCCACTTGTCCTGGGTTATTAATTGCCATTTTTTAGCAAAAAGTGCTAATTTTCCCCCTAAGGGTGCTGTCAAAAGATAAGTGCTTGGTGAAGGCAGAGGGAAGTCATTGAGACTGTTTTCTGTAGGTTTGGGCTTTATCTCCCCCTGATTTGAAGGTAGCTGTGCCCCATTGCCTTGACCTGTATGAATCTTGCGCCTGGTATCTGGAACCCTTTGGGCATCTGGATTTGTCCCTTTGAGCTCTGTCTGACACACTGGCCAGTGTCTACTGAATCTTGGTGGCTGCACTTATAAGTCGTCGAACAGTTTGCATAGACTTAGCTTAGTCTTCCACTTTCTTTAAAACCTCTTCTGCCTTAATACCAAACAAAGAGTCATGCTGTAAAGGTGCATCTAGCAATTTAGCTTTAACATGATCAGGCAAATTTTGTTCCTTTAACCAGGCATGCCTCCTAATCACAGATCCAGTAACTGCGGCCCTGCAGGAGGCCTCTAAGGAATCAAAACCACACTGCAAAGTATGCTTTCCAACTTGTTCAGCTGCATGCAATAATTCCTGCAATTCTTTATTTTCTGCACATTCTGAAATCATCAACATTTTCTGTTTCAGCAATCCCATAACATGTTGTTGGTACTTAAGCATGTGAAATTGACAGTTTAATGCCCCGACTGCCAAGGTTGCAGATGTATAAACCTTTTTCCCCATCTGGCTAGTGCTCTTGAATCTCTGTCAGAGGGGGTAGGGTTTTTTGCTGTTGAGGCCTTAACTCCCTTTGGACCCTGTGAAATAGTTTCAGGGTCAGCAGCAGGGTTTTTAAATAAAAATGTATGCGAGTCGGGACCCTGTAATATCTGTCAGGCTTACTGGGAGCCAGAGGTAAGGAGTCGGGGTCAAGCTTGACTCCGAAAACACATCATTCACAATGTCTAAAACAGGTGGAATGGCTAAAGGCTTGTGCCGAGGGAGATGAAGGAAATCCATGAGCCTCTTTTTTGATTCTGAGAAGTCTTGACTCTCCCAGTGAAAATGGTCCCTCAAAGTATGCAAGGTTCCACCAAATGAAAAATCCTCTGGAGGAGATGCAGATGGAATAGACTCCTCAGCATCAAAATCCTCATAGGGAGGAATAGATAATTCATGATCAGAAGAAACAGAAGCCTGATCTGAAGATTCATAATCAGTGTCTTGCCTAGGCCTCTTATCTGGAGGGGGATGGGTACCCCTGATCAAGGTAATAAGGTCTTTAGCCATTTTGATCATCTGTTTTTTAGGCATAGAGGCCTGTGCACATGGCTCAGGCGTTGTTTTTTTAGTTTTAGAAGTTGCCTTTGTCTTTGGTTTTGCAGCTGTCGTCGGTTTGATATATAAATGTTGAGGTCTGAATACACCCTCAGAAGACTGTGCCTGCTCAGTGGTTCTGGACCCATCCGAGGGAGATACATCCGTCGGTCCAATACCTTGAGTATCTTGCGGCATGCCGGACTCCACATGGGTGTCGGTAGAGGCCTGCGACACGAAAGCAACGGGTATCAAGGGCTGCAAAAGCGCCTCACTGAGTACCGGCAAACAGACGACTGGCTTAGAAGAAGCTTTGTCGTCTGTTTTGGATCTCGACTGCCTTTATCTCCCCTTTTCTTTGCGTTTTTTATGTACTCCGGTAGTCGGATTACTATCCGACGACATTTCTGGGTAGTTAAATCTGTTTCCAAAATACTTTGATGCAAAAATATACCGACGCTTAATAGTGCGTTGGTTAAATCTAGCACAAAACTGACAGCCAGGCACGTTGTGATCAGGGCCTAGGCAAGGAATACGGTATAAATGAAAATCCTTTGCTTCCTACAAGTAATACAATTAACGTTTTCTGACAATGGTAAAAAGAAAGAAAAAAGTTTCCCCAATGGGGTACTTAGCTTTAGTGAAGACTTTGGTTCTGAGACAAACTCAAATATTTCAGCTGTCGGCTGACCGGCACTTGTGAAATGCTTCTGCTTACGGTATCGCGCGGCAAGAAAGACTAAAGAAAATGGCGTCGGCTGCATGTTTTATACCCCTGACGACCTGACGTCATGTAAGAGAAGACAGCAACCGATGCAGGACCCAAGACTTTGGAATTCAGGCCGACTGAGGGAAACCTGCAAACAGATTACCCAAATGTAATGACTGCAACAGTGAAACATGAAGATCATTATCAGAGGCTACATCTTCTCGCACAGCGATTTGAAATACCCCACACAAACCCTTGGAAATTATCAGGCCTAGACTTTTTCGCATTTTTGACTGGGGACTCATCTGAAGGGCCCGATGTTGGATCCATACGGGAAGCTAACCATTTAAGTCTCTGATTCTCTAGATAGAGTTTCAATGCTGCTAAGTGGCTTATTTTGGGGTTGAAGGCCTGACAAATACTACATGTGGTATGGTCATGTTCTTGGCCTAAACAGAACAGGCATAGCTCATGTGAGTCCTTATGTGGAATTTGCCTTCCACACCAACACTTGCCTTCCTATCTGACATGAACGCAAAGCAGTAGGACACAAATAATAAAAGAAACCCTATGGGTTACTTATCTGAAGTTGCATGGTGCAAAAACACTTCCCCTGAAAGAGCGAAGACCGGAGCTAGCAGTCACACATGCAGCAGAAAAATTCTGAAGAAGGTGTATGCTGGCATCCACTTTATACCTGACATCTGTTTACGACCAACGTCCGAGAGGTGCAGGACGAAGCATGCACCATAGAGGTAGCATTTAACTTTTGTATAATGATCAGACGTACAAGAGTTCATCAGAGGCAAACTCCCTGATGTTATGAATACAGCAGCATATGAATAGAAGGACATCAACTAATTCAAGATTAGAACATTCACAGGAAGTGGGAGAAAAATTAAATTGTTTCATTGGGCCTTGGACATTTCACTAAAACTACTAGCCTGGAAATGTAAACAGTACTAAAAATGTAGCTACTGTAGAGATTATTAATACAGCAAGAGGTATTAGTTCCAAATTAAAATAGATTAACAGAATACTAGCCAATGAACAAGCCACTGCAGCTAGATTTGTACATATAACAAAATCTACACCACCATTATTTATTGCTGATACTCCTAGACCAAACATTCCAACTGAAATCTTTACTTCCCTGGAAGCCTCTATTACATAAGTGGAGGCTGAAAAAATCCATTGAAATACTGGCCAAGGAGAAGGCCCCAGGACCAGACAAGATGAACACATTTTTTTTCTTTTTCTTTTTAATAAAACTTTTTAAAAGTTAACTCAGCCCTCCACTACTCTTTCTGTTCCATCAGGCTATCAAAGTTAAAGGCTTCCCACTAGCCATCATGTAAGCAAAAAGTACAGTTTTGTACCTACCATAAATGTAGATGTCCGATAGATATGCAACTGCAGTCATAACATATGGGTTGTCCTGCCTCAGGCAACCCTCGGTCGGCCGGATTCCAAAGTCTGGGTCCGGCGTCGGCTGGTGTCGCTTCCTCTCCGACGTCAGAACAGCTGGAGTATAAAGGCATCGGCCGACGCCATCTTCTTCAGTGTTTCTTGCCCCAGATGCCAGGTGCCCTCCTAGAAAGGCTAAATTTGGTGAATGGATAAAGAATTCCAGACGTGCACAACAGTAATAAATAGAGATACCCCCAGTTAAGAGGAGTAGGGGTAGTGGACCCATAAAGAAGGATGCAGAGGGGTAGGAGGGTGGGAGAATCCGACTGCAGTTGCATATCTATCGGACATCTACATTTATGGTAGGTACAAAACTGTACTATGTCCTTCAAGAATGCAACTGCAGTCATAACATATGGGTTGAATACCATAGCCAAGCTGGGGGCGGTTGGAACTAAGAAAGTGATGGTGTAGCTAAAATGCCCTGCAGGACTGCCGAAGCAAAGCCTGCTCGGGATCTGGAGTATAAAGGCAGGTTGTAATGTTTGGTAAATGTATGCACGGAGCTCCATGTAGCAGCCTCTAGAATGTCCTTTGTAGCCACTCCTCTTAGGAAAGCTGTAGATGTGGCTATAGCTCTGGTGGAGTGTGGCCTGATATTTGCTGGCACACCTTTTCCATGGAAGGAATAGTAGAATCTGATGCAGTGTCCAATCAATTTGGAAATTGTTTGTTAGAGAGACTCTGTCCTGATGGAAAATGAGAAAAGGAGGTACTGCCATAAGTGCCTGTATCTCCAAGACTCTTCTTGCTGATGTGATTGCCAGTAGGAAAAACGTTTTCCATGATAGAAATTGCATTTCTGAAGTTGCTGCTGGTTCAAAGGGAGGAATAGTTAATTTTTCCAAGATGAAGTTGAGGTCCCATGCAGGTACTGGCTGTTTCCTGGGAGGTTTGATATTCTTTATCCCCCTTAGGAACTGTCTTAGCAAAGGATGTGAAAACACCGGTGGATCACAATTGTATTTCGCTGAGATAGCTGAGGCATGAATCTTTATGGAAGAATATGAGAGACCAGTATGAAACATTTCTGCCAAGTATTCCATTATCTGAGGTATACTCAGTACTGTTGTATCCTGACCCCTGCTAGCATTCCAGATGCTGAATCTCTTCCACTTGGCTGAATAGGTTTTTCTGGTGGAAGGTCTGCGTGCTTCCAGTAAGATCTCTTGAACTTTTTTGGAAAGAGAGATATCGGAAGGAGTTATGGTAACCTCCAGGCTGTCAGATGCAATGTTTTCAGGTTTTGATGAGCCGTCGTGTAATTGTGTTGTGTTAGAAGCAGAGGCCATAGGGGCAGAGGCCACGGTTTGGTCCGAGATATGCTCAGCAGCAATGGGTACCAGTGCTGCCTTGGCCAGTCTGGAGCAATCAAAATGCCTGTTGGATGTTCTGCTTTGATCTTCAGTATCACCTTGGTAAGCAGTGGTAGAGGAGGGAATGCATAAATTGTTAGGGACTACCAGCTGAAGGAGAGCATCCGTTTTCCAGGCTACAGGATGGTGTGTCCTTGTACAGAACTTTTCCAGGTGATGGTTCATGTGAGAAGCAAAGAGATCTATGTCCGGTCTTCCCCATGTCCTTGTTATTTGTGAGAAAATGTGAGGATGCAGCATCCATTCGTGTGGATCCAAGAAATTTCTGCTCAGCTTGTCCGCCAGTACATTGTCCTTGCCTGGCACAAACTGGGATTGCAAATGTATCTTCAGACTTAGGGATTTTTCCCAGAGAAGCATTGTTAGTCTGCAGAGGGGATAAGAATGAGTGCCTCCCTACTTGTTTATATACCACATAACCGTGGTGTTGTCTGTCCTTATTAGCAAATGTCCTTGTTGAAGTGATTTTTCGAATGTTTCGATTGCATGTATCACTGCCAACATCTCTTTTTGGTTTATGTGCAGATGCCTTTCCCTTGGTGTCCATTGACCTTGAATGCATCTGCCCTCCATGTGCGCCCCCCATCCATGGTCTGAGGCGTCTGTTGTAATTATTTGACCTGCTTGAGGTTTGTTGAAAGACATGCCCTTGTTTAACTGACTTGCTTGAGTCCACCACAAAAATTTTTTTTGTAGACACGGAATGAGTGGGATTACGTCCTCTAGGCTTTGGCTGTGTTGGGACCATAAGCTTTTTAAGTACCATTGCAGCTTTCTCATATGAAGTCTTGCCAAAGGTATCAGAAGAATGCAAGATGCCATGAACCCCAGGGCTTGCAGGATTTTCCTTGCAGTTAGCTGGGAGAACTTTGCTAGGCCATTGAAGTACTCTGGTAACTGCTGTTGTTTTTCCTCTGTGAGATAAGCCATCTGTGTTTTTGTGTCGAGTTTGGCTCCTAGGAAAATTATCTGTTGGGATGGCAGTAGCCTTGATTTCTGAATGTTGACTATGTATCCCAAGGCCTGTAGTAATTGAATGACATAGTCCAAGTTTGCTATCAAGGTTTGCTTGTTGTCTGCTTGTATGAGGCAGTCGTCCAGGTAGGGGTATATTTGAATCCCCTGGAGTCTGCAGTGTGCCACTACTGATGCCAGGCATTTCGTGAACACTCTGGGCGCAGTAGACAAGCCAAACGGCAATGCTGAGAATTGATCATGCTCTGTCCCTGCAAGAAATCTGAGGTATCTTCTGCAGCTTTGTCTGATTGGGCATGCAGGTATGCCTCCTTGAGGTCCAGAGTGACCAGCCAAGACCCCTTGCCCAGCATGGGAAGGAGTTGCTGCAACGTCAGTATTTTGAACTTTGGCACAATGAGATAAGTATTTAGAGTAGACAAGTCCAGTATAGGTCTCCATTTGTTTTCCTTTCTTGGAACAAGGAACAGTCTTGAATAATAACCCTGGCCTTGTTCCTGTGGAGGAACCTTTTCTATTGCATTTATGTTTAACAGCTTTGAAACTTGAATGAGTGCCTCTGCCCTTTGATGAAGTGGCAGGTTTGGCATGCCTTGTCTTATTGGTAAAGTATGGAAGTGGAATCTGTAACCTTTGTCTATTAAATCCAGAATCCAATTGTCCTTGGTTAAGATATGCCAGTTTTTTGAGAATAAGGATAATTTTCCGCCCAAAGGTGCTTCTCTCTGAGCCTTTGTAGGCGGTATGAAAGTCAAGTCATTGTGGTTGTCCTTGTGGTGCAGCTGTGCTGCCTGCGCCACTTCTTTGATTTGGTAGTTGCCCTTGGCGGCCCCTGTAGGAGCCTCGGTATTGCCCTCTACCTCGGGCACGCCTGTTTTTTCCCCTTTGAAACTTGTCAGTGTCTGGAAAGGACCAATTCTTTGAAGGCCAATTCCTGCTGAATCTGGGAGGCTGAACCTGGAGGAAATCTTTGACTGTCTGTACTGATTTAGCTTTTTCCTCAATGGACTTCAACACATCTTGTGCATTAGCACCAAAAAGCTTCTGTTTTTCCAGAGGTGCATCAAGTAACTTTACTTTAACATGGTCTGGCAGTGGCTGTTCTTTTAACCAAGCATGTCTACGTATAACAGCCCCAGTCATAGCTGCCCTACATGAAGCCTCCAATGCATCATAACCACACTGAAGAAAATGATTGTTAACCTGCTCAGAGTTATGTACTAGATCCTGCAATGCCTTCATATCAGTAGGCTCAGGGGAGGCTAGTTTTTTCTTTAAGTCATCCAGTAAGAAATCCTGGTACTGAAACATATGAAAAAGGCAGTTGAGTGACCTCATGGCCAGGGTGGTGGAGGTATAAACTTTTTTACCCCATCTCTCCAGGGACCTTGTTTCCCTATCCGCTGGCAGTGGATTTCTGGCTGTGGAAGTAGCCACTCCCTTGGGGCCCTGTGAAATAGTTTCTAGAGCCACAGAATGGGCCTTAAAGAGATGCTTGTGGGTGTCAGGGACCTTATAATATCTGTCTGGCTTGACAGGAGCAGGAGGAAGAGAATCAGGGTTAGCACTGGAGTTGGAGAAAACATCATCCAGGACATCCATAACTGGAGGGATAGCTAAAGCTCTGTGCTGGGGAAGCTTGAGGAAGGTACGTAACCTTTTCCTGGAATCAGAGAATTCCTGACCCTGCCATTTAAAATGCTCCCTCATGGAGTGAAGGGCTTCAAACGAAAAATCCTCTGGAGGAGAGGCAGAGGGAATTGATTCCTCAGCATCAGAGTCCTCATAGGCCTGGAAGGATTCCTCTTGGGTATCAGAATGCTCAGAATCCCCAGAGGCTTCATCTGAAGAGAGGTTGTCGGCCTGCTCATTCTGGGCCTTTTCTCTGCAGGCGTCTGAGAACCTCTGTCTGGGTGAGGCTGAGACCTCCTAATAAGAGAAATTAGATCTGCAGCAAGAGACATGATCTGTTTATCAGAAGAAGGGGCCTGTGCAGTAGGTTTAGGATGGGCCTTGGCCTGGCTGGCGGCCTTAGCACGTGCAAAGGCCTTGATGGACATGGATACAGGAGGCCTAGCTGCCCCACGTGCAGGAGTAACCTTGTCCACAGGAACGGTGTCGGGTAGATCCAGAACCTCGGTTTCTGGAGGAAAGTCAACAACCGGCACCAGAGTAGACTCAGAGACCGAAGGACGAGTTACCGCTGTGTCGTCGGCCTGGAGTGGTTGAATTACCGCTTCCAGAGGGACCGAAGCACTCGCGGAGGGTTTAGGAGGAGTATCGGTAGAGGGCGCGGGCCGAGGATGTCGGTCCCGGTCCTTACGTTTTTTGGAAGTTTGAGTTGTCGGTTGATCCGACGGCATGATATAAGCAAAAGAATCACCAAAAAAGTCTTCGGCAAATTCTGCCCGGCGCCTGAGAGTGCGCTTATTAAAGCAAGCACAGGCAGCACAGGCCGAGACGTCGTGGTCTGGGCCCAGGCAAGGAAGGCAATAAGAATGGAAGTCCTTATGAGGTATTTGTTTACCACAAGACAAACAATTATTAACTTTCTCAATTTGTTCCGACATAGGCTGAGGCAAGAAAAAATGTTCCCCAACGAGGTACTTAGCTTTTAGATGACTTCGGTACTGAAAACACAGGAGCTGACCGACCGGCACTTGCGAACTGCTTCTGCTTCGGGCACCGCGCGGCAAGAAAGACTGAAGAAGATGGCGTCGGCCGATGCCTTTATACTCCAGCCGCTCTGACGTCGGACAGGAGGCAACACCAGCCGACGCCGGACCCAGACTTTGGAATCCAGCCGACCGAGGGCTGCCTGAGGCAGGACAACCCATATGTTATGACTGCAGTTGCATTCTTGAAGGACATGTAGTAACGTTCACTAAACCTCACAGGGATCCTCATGACCCAGCCAGTTACTGGCCCACCGCATTGCTTCAGATAGATTTAAAGCACTTTGTTTGAATGCTAGCATTGAGATTGGATAAAGCTATAGCTAGGTTTATTCCTGACAATTACTTGGGGTACCTGAAGGGCAGAGGAGGAATGGCTAATACTCTTAGGATATGGTATAAATTGCAGAAATTTTGTCATCATTTAGATACAGGGGTGGGGCCTTTTCATAAAGCTTCTGACATGTTAGACTGGCTGTATATATGAGCAGCAATGGAATTTTACACAATTCCACAGAATTTTATAGACTATGTAAAAATTCTCTACAAAACGCCACAGCCAGTGTCCATGAAAAACATTTTTTCCAACCCTATATTTATAAGTGGGGGCACACATAAGGGTGCCTCCTTATCCCCTTTATTGTTCATTCTCACCATATCTGTTCCGTATCAGTATCTTTAACTACATATTTAATTCTTTTTAAAATAGATCTAGGATGAAATGTGGTCCCCTAATCACACAGTTTGCAGACAACTGCTTCTTCTGTTTAGCTGATCCGAAATCACAATTTGCCCCACTTCTAGATACAATGGAACATATAGGGACCATAACAGGTTTAGGTCTGAATCAAAATAAATCTGTCCTGATGTTATTAGCTAAACCTAACCACTTTGAAGGAGGAACAGCTACCCCGGTGGGATGTAGTTAATAAAGTACATTATCCATGTATCCCCCTGGATATTTCCCCGGATAAATGTATCAGGGACAATTGTATATGAAAGTTATGTACTCACCATAATGATAGATTTGTGCTGTTTCTGTCCTTTCTTAAATAGCTGGATCTCGGATCCAGCCTCTGATGCTGCCACTTCCCACCTTTGGATCTGGTGCTCAAGCTCCTCCCCTACCCATAATTCCTGTAGTAAAACAAGCTACCTCAAATCGAGTTTGCCCATCCATGAAAAGGCAATGTAAATTTTTAAATATATTTGTAAGCTATCTTAAAGGAGTGGCGAGTTAAATAGTAGTAACCTGTACGAAGAAAGAGAGGCAGAAAAAGACAGTAGTTTCAGAAGCCAGAACTACATCAGTTAGGTCCACCTCAGAATGGGATTAACTGTTCAACTACACTGCCATTAAAACAAAATAAGGAGGGGGAAACGTTGGAGGAAAGAATGGAAAAAGGCAATGTATGGGACAGAGTCCCCACCTACTTTTGTACTTGGGGAGGTCTTATGGAAGGACATTACAGAGCACAGATGAAACAAAAGAAGCCCTAGATCTAGACTGCCTATCCAATTTGTAATGGGAGATGAAGATATGAACCTTGGACCAGGTAGCTGCAGCACATATGTCATCAATTGGAACTCTGGAGAAAGGCTGTAGATGAAGCCACAGATCTGGTAGTGTGTGCTTTCTGAGTGGAAAGGAAAGGAATTCCTTTTTCCTGGTAAACAAATGAAGTACCTTGCATCAACTATCGAGAAAGAGTAACTTTGGGCACCATTTTGACAAATTTAGCAATGCAGGAGGACACACATAACTGGTCAGATTTTCTGAAGGGCTTATTGCAGTGTAAACAGGAATGCAACGAACAATGATCACGTAAATGCAAGGCATATCTGGCCTTGTTTGAGAAACTTGGAAAGAAAACTGGAAGATTTATGGATTGATTAATGGATGATTCTGAAGTTACCTTTGGTTAGGAAAGAGGGACTGGTTTGTAGTGATACTCTGTCCTAATGAAAAATTAAGTATAAAGTACAGTTTTGTACCTACCATAAATGTAGATGTCCGATAGATATGCATCTGCAGTCATAACATATGGGTTGTCCTGCCTCAGGCAGCCCTCGGTCGGCCGAATTCCAAAGTCTGGGTCCGGCGTCGGCTGGTGTCGCCTCCTCTCCGACGTCACAACGGCTGGAGTATAAAGGCATCGGCCGACGCCATCTTCTTCAGTGTTTCTTTCCCCAGATGCCAGGTGCCCTCCTAGGAAGGCTAAATTTGGTAAATGGATAAAAATAATCCCAAACATGCACAACAGTAATAAACAGATACACCATAGGAAATACCCCCAGCTAATGGGAAAAGGGGTAGGGACCCAAAAAAAGAAGGATACAGAGGGGTAGGAGGGTGGGAAAATCCGACTGCAGTTGCATATCTATCGGACATCTACATTTATGGTGGGTACAAAACTGTACTATGTCCTTCAAAAATGCAACTGCAGTCATAACATATGGGTTGAATACCATAGCCAAGCTGGGGGTGGATGGATCTATGATAATGATGGTGTAGCCAAAATCCCCTGCAGGACTGCCGAAGCAAAGCCTGCTCGGGATCTGGAGTATAAAGGCAGGTTGTAGTGCTTGGTAAATGTATGCACGGAGCTCCATGTAGCAGCCTCTAAAATGTCCTTTGTTGCCACTCCTCTTAGTAAAGCTGTGGAAGTGGCTAAAGCTCTAGTGGAATGTGGCCTAATATTGGCTGGCACACCTTTTCCATGGAATGAATAGCAGAATCTGATGCAATGTCCAATCCATTTTGAAATTGTTTGTTTGGAGATTGCTTTTCCTTGTACTCCAGGAGCATAGGCTACAAACAGTTGGTCAGACTTCCTGGTGGCCTTAGTTCTGTCCAAGTAGTAACGTAGTTGCCTGTGTATGTCCAAAGTATGCAGAAGTTTTTCCCCCCTATTTTGAGGATTGGGGAAGAATGTAGGCAGGTGAATAGCTTTAGTTAGAGACACCCTGGAAATAACTTTTGGCATGAATGTAGGATTTGTTCTTAGAGAAACTCTGTCTTGATGAAAAATGAGGAAGGGAGGCACTGCCATGAGTGCCCGTATCTCCGAAACTCTTCTTGCAGATGTGACTGCCAATAAGAAGACCGTCTTCCATGAAAGAAATTGCATTTCTGATGTTGCTGCTGGTTCAAATGGAGGAAGAGTTAATTTTTCCAACACATAATTGAGGTCCCATGCAGGTATTGGCTGTTTTCTGGGAGGTTTGATATTCTTTATCCCTCTTAGAAACTGTCTTAGCAGAGGATGTGAAAACACCGGAGGGTCACAGTTGTATTTTGCTGAGATTGCTGAGGCATGAATCTTTATTGAAGAGTATGAGAGTCCAGTATGAAATAGTTCTGCCAAGTATTCTAATATCTGAGGTATACTCGGTAATGCTCTGTCCTGACCCCTGTTGGCATTCCAGATGCTGAATCTCTTCCACTTGGCTGAATAGGTTTTTCTGGTGGAAGGTCTGCGTGCTTCCAGCAAGATCTCTTGAAATGATTTGGAAACAGAGTTAGGTGGAGAAATCAAGGTAGCCTCCAGGCTGTCAGATGTAATGTTTTCAGGTCTTGATGTACAGTCCTGTAATTGTGTTAAGAGCAGGGGGCATAGGGTCAAAGGCCATGGCTTGGTCCGAGTTATGGTCAAATAGCAATGGGTACCAGTGTTGCCTTGGCCAGTCCGGAGCTATCAAGATGCCTGTTGGTTGTTCTGCTTTGATCTTCAGTATCAAATTGGTCAGCAGAGGCAGAGGAGGAATGCATAAATTTTTAGAGAATTCTAGCTAAAGGAGAGAGCATCCGTTTTCCAGGCTAGAGGATGGTGAGTCCTTGTGCAGAACTTTTCCAGGTGATGATTTAAGTGGGAAGCAAAAAGGTCTACGTCCGGTCTTCCCCATGTCTTCGTCAGTTGAGAGAAAATGTGAGGGTGAGCATCCATTCGTGTGGATCCATAAAGTGTCTGCTCAGCTTGTCCGCCAGTACATTGTCCTTGCCTGGTACAAACTGGGATTGCAAATGTATCTTCAGGCTCAGAGATTTTTTTCCCAGAGAAGCATTGTTAGTCTGCAGAGGGGATAAGAATGAGTGCCTCCCTGCTTATGTACCACATGACCGTGGTGTTGTCTGTCCTTATTAGCAAATGCCCTTGTTGTAGTGATTTTTCGAAAGTTTCAATTGCATGCATCACTGCCAACATCTCCTTTTGGTTTATGTGCAGATGTCTTTCCTTTGGCGTCCAAAGACCTTGAATGCATCTGCCCTCCATGTGCGCCCCCCCATCCATGGTCAGAGGAGTCTGTTGTAATCATTTGGCCTGCTTGAGGTCTGTTGAAAGACATGCCTTTGTTTAGGTGACTGGCTTGGGCCCACCATAAAAATTCCTTTTGCAGACATGGAATAAGTGGGATTATGTCCTCTAGGCTTTGGCTGTGTTGAGCCCATAAGTTTTTTTAAATACCATTGCAGCTTTCTCATATGAAGTCTTGCCAAAGGTATCAGAAGGATGCAAGATGCCATGAACCCCAGGGCCTGCAGGATTTTCCTTGCAGTCAGCTGGGAGAGTTTTGCTAGGCCTTTGAAGTACTCTGGTAACTGCTGCTGTTCTTCCTCTGTGAGGTAGGCCATTTGGTTTTGTGAGTCCAGTTTGGCTCCTAGGAAGATAATCTGTTGGGATGGCAGTAGTTTTGACTTCTGAATGTTGACTGTGTATCCCAAGGCCTGCAGTAGATGCATGACATAGTCCAAATTTTCTTTTAAGGTTTGTTTGTTGTCTGCTTGTATGAGACAGTCATCCAGGTAGGGGTATATTTGGATCCCCTGCAGTCTGCAGTGTGCCACTACTGATGCCAGGCATTTCGTGAACACTCTGGGAGCAGTAGATAAGCCAAACGGCAATGCTGAGAATTGATAATGCTCTGTCCCTGCAAGAAATCTGAGGTATCTTCTGCAGCTTTGTCTGACTGGGACATGCAGGTATGCCTCCTTGAGGTCCAGAGTGACCAGCCAAGACCCCTTGCCCAACATGGGAAGGAGTTGCTTCAACGTCAGCATTTTGAACTTTGGCACCACGAGAAAAGCATTTAGAGTTGACAAGTCCAGTATGGGTCTCCATTTGTTTTCTTTTCTTGGAACAAGGAACAGTCTTGAATAAAATCCCTGGCCTTGCTCCTGAGGAGGAACCCTTTCTATTGCTTTTATACTTAACAGCTTGGAAACTTGAGTGAGCGCCTCTGCCCTTTGATGATGTGGCAGGTTTGGCATGCCTTGTCTTATTGGTAAAGTGTGGAAGTAGAATCTGTAACCTTTGTCTATCAAATCCAGAATCCAGTTGTCCTTGGTTAAAATATGCCAGTTTTGAGAGAATAAGGATAATTTTCCGCCCAAAGCTGCTTCTCTTTGAACCTTTGTAGGCGGTACGAAAGTCAAGTCATCGTGATTGTCCTTGTGGTGCAGCTGAACTGTCTGCGCCACTTCTTTGATTTGGAGGTTGCCACTGGTGGCCCCTGTAAGATCCTCTGTATTGCCCTCTACCTCAGGCACGTCTGCTTTTTCCCCTTTGAAACTTGTCCGAGCCGGGTAAGGACCAATTCTTTAAGGGCCAGTTTCTGCTGAATCTGGGTGGCTGAACCTGAAGGAAATCCTTGACCGTCTGTACTGACTTTGCTTTTTCCTCTATGGATTTCAGCACATCTTGTGCATTAGCACCAAAAAGCTTCTGTTTTTCCAGAGGTGCATCAAGTAGCTTTACTTTAACATGGTCAGGCAAAGACTGATCCTTTAACCAAGCATGTCTACGTATCACAGCCCCAGTCATAGCTGCCCTACATGAAGCTTCCAGTGCATCATAACCACACTGAAGAAAATGGTTATTAACCTGCCGAGTGTTGTGTATATGATCCTGCAATGCCTTTTTATCAATAGGCTCAGGAGAGGCTAACTTTTTCTGTAAATCATCCAGGAGAAAATCTTGGTACTGAAACATGTGAAAAAGGTAGTTAAGAGACCTCATGGCTAGGGTAGTAGAGGTGTATACTTTTTTACCCCATCTCTCCAGGGACCTAGCTTCTCTGTCCGCTGGCAGAGGGTTTTTGGCAGAGGAGTTAGCCACTCCCTTGGGGCCCTGTGAAATAGTTTCTAGATCCACAGAGTGGGCCTTAAAGAGGTGCTTGTGAGTGTCAGGGACCCTATATCATCTGTCCGGCTTGACAGGAGCAGGAGGAAGAGAATCAGGGTTAGCACTGGAGTCAGAGAAAACATCATCCAAAACATCCATAACAGGTGGAATAGCCAAAGGTCTATGCTGAAGAAGCTTGAGGAAGGTATGAAGCCTTTTCCTAGAGTCAGAAAATTCCTGGCCCTGCCATTGAAAATGTTCTCTCATGGAATGCAGGACTTCACCGAAAGAGAACTCCTCTGGAGGAGAGGCAGAGGGAATTGATTCCTCAGCATCAGAGTCCTCGTAGGCCTGGAAGGATTCTTCTTGGGTATCAGAATGCTCAGAATCCCCAGAGGCTTCATCCGAAGAGAGGTCGTCCGCCTGCTCTGTTCTAGGCCTTTTCTCTCCAGGAGGCTGAGAACCCCTGTCCGGATGAGGCTGAGTCCCCCTGATAAGGGAAATAAGATCTGCAGCCAGAGACATGATCTGCTTATCAGATGAAGGGGCCTGGGCAGGAGGTTTAGGATGGGCCTTGGCCTGACTGGCGGCCTTAGCACGTGCAAAGGCCTTGATGGACATGGATACAGGAGGCCTAGCAGCCCCACGTGCAGGCATAACCTTGTCCACAGAAATGGTGTCGGGTAGATCCAGAACTTCGGTTTCCGGAGGAAAATCAACAACCGGCACTGGAGAGATCTCCGAGACCAAAGGTCGTGTTAACGCTGTGTCGTCGGCCTGGAGCGGTGGATTTACCACTTCCTAAGGGACCGGAGCACTAGCAGAGGGTTTAGGAGTGGCATCGGTAGTGGACGCGGGCCGAGGGTGTCGGTCCCGGTCCTTGCGTTTCTTAGCAGATTGGGTTGTCGGTTGATCCGATGGCATGATATACGCAAAAGATTCACCGAAAAAGTCCTCGGCGAATTCTGCCCAGCGCCTGAGAGTGCGCTTATTAAAGCAAGCACAGGCAGCACAGGCCGAGACGTCGTGGTCTGGACCCAGGCAAGGAAGGCAGAGAGAATGGAAGTCCTTATGAGGTATTTGTTTACCACAAGACAAACAATTATTAACTTTCTCAATTTGTTCTGACATCGGCTGAGGCAAGAATAAATGTTCCCCAACGGGGTACTTAGCTTTTAGATGACTTCGGTACTGAAAACACAGGAGCTGACCGACCGGCACTTGCGAACTGATTCTGCTTCGGGCACCGCGTGGCAAGAAAGACTGAAGAAGATGGCGTCGTCCGATGCCTTTATACTCCAGCCGTTGTGACGTCGGAGAGGAGGCGACACCAGTCTACTCCGGACCCAGACTTTGGAATTCGGCCGACCGAGGGCTGCCTGAGGCAGGACAACCCATATGTTATGACTGCAGTTGCATTCTTGAAGGACATCTGAGGATAATGCAAGTAGCTCTGAAATTCTTTTTGTAGAAGTAATAGACACCAGGAATAAAGAATTCTGGGATAAAAACTTTAGATCCACTTTTATAGCAGGTTCAAAGGGAGGGCTAGTCAGGGCATGCAAAAGAATGGTAATATTCCATGGACAGACTGGATCTGTAAGTGGAGGTTGGAGTATGAATGTGCCTTAAAGAAAGGCCTTGAACAATCTAGAAGCTATGGTCATATCATTCTCTCCTGCACGAAATGAAGAAATTGCAGCTAAATGAACTTTAATAATGGAATAGCTGGGCACTACTCTGAAAAAGATGTGCCAGGAAGTCCAAAACAGATGGAAGGGGATCTGAAAAAGGATTAGTATTTCTCTACAGCCCAAACAGTAAATTTTTCCATTTGCTTCAAAATATGGACTTAGGATGACAACCTAGACTACTGAAACACCAGCGGAATTGGAGAAACCATGCTCGAGGGATTGAATGTTTGGGTGAGGCAGACCCAATGGGTGAGGAAGTAAATCTTAAGAGTCCAGAACACAATGTGGGTGAATTAGATGAGGCCAGATAAAGAGACACCACACCTGTCAAGGCCAGTAAGAAGCTATGAGGATTATCTTGAGCTTCATCGCTGATGCTTTCTGGAAACCAAGGATGCATTAGTTCATCCCAAGGTGACTTCCCATTTTGGGGGATTAGAGCAAAAAACTTGCAGCATTTGGTGGTGTGGGGAGAGGCAGAGAGGCCACAATAAGGTTGGCCCTAATGGCTGAAAATCAGTTCCCTTACTGAGGATTTGAGGAACCACACCTGTGGGAGGGAAAATGGATTTGCTCAACTTGTCCACTGGTATGCTGAATTTTCCCAGGATGTGTGTTGCAGTTAGACAGCATCCAGAAGATATCACCCACTGCCACACACTCTTGCTCTCTCGACACAAAGGATAAGATCTGTTTCCTCCCCATTTGCTGATATATCAGGCGACTGCCATGTTATCTGTCTATATGGAGATCACACCTAAGGGAAGTGAGTCCTGAAAAGCCAGCAATGCTAGGAGGACTGTGCTCATCTTCAAATTATTGATGTGAAGGCTGGCATCTAACTCCACATGCCTTGGGCCGTCTTTCCTAGACAATGCCCTGCCCCCACCCTGCTCAAGCTGGGAAGTGTTTATGGTCACTGTGGCTTGGGAAAAGTGCAGAATGAAGGGTCATCCTTATGTAACAAGTGCAGACTAGCCACCAATGGATGTGTCCTGCAGATGTTAGACTCCCTGGAAAGCATAAAGGTTGTTCTCATATTGACAACCGGACTGCCAGGGTCCACTGAAGGGACATGAATGTGAATTTTGTCAGTGGAACTAACGTTATTGGAGCAGCTATGGAACCTAAAAGATAAGGGGCTAGTCTTGTCATTGGCTTTTAGTAAGACAAATGTTGTAGGACTTGCTGGTGAAGTGAATATTCCTGAAGGAGGAAGCTTTGTTGAGATCTTTTGTTCAACATTGCTCCACAGAGATTGAACAGGTTGTAATTTGGACTTGTGTAAATTAAGTGGGATTTCCAAAGTCTGCACAGAGTTGGCTTGAATGAGTAGATTCCTGGTAGGGGAGGTGAAGAGTCAGTCATTCAGGACTTGGAAAAGCTGTTGCAGATTAGCTGCTATCACTGCCATACACTTGGTGAATGCCAGGGGACTGTGGTGAGTCCAAAGGGCAGTGCTCTGAACTAGAAGTGAATGACCTCCAGACTAAAGTGAAGATACTTTCTGGATTGCCTATCCATCTTTATATGGTAGTATGCATCCTGAAGATCTATCAAGCATATCTAATCATCCTTTCTTGGTAATGGAAGAATGGACTGAACTGTGACCATCTAGAATTTTGTCTGTTTCACAAAACTGATTTGTCAACTTATATCCAAAACTGGTCTTGGATCCCTGTTTTCTTTGGCATTAAAAAGAAGCTTGAATAAATTACGGATCCTATCTGGTCTGGTAGGACCCCTTTGGATCACTCAATTTCTTATCAGCTTCTTTACTTTTGAAGTGGCTGCTTCCCTTTGACAGTGGAACGTTGGGAATTATTTTTTGAAGTGATGGGAGAGTATGGAATGACATGACATCGGCTCTGGTTATTATTCTCTGCACTCATTTGTTTTGAGTGATGAGTGTTGGTATAAGAGGTAAGTGCCCTCCGGCTGCTTCCAACAGCATCCAGAGTATGACAGTTGGTTAAACATTCAGGAGTACTGGAAAGGCTTCTCTGCGAAAGGTTCCCTAAAGCCCTGATTTTGTAGACCACTTATCTCTCTAGGGTAATGCCTGTTATCAGTTTCCCACTCTGCCTTGGGGAGGTTTTTCTCTGGAAGAATGAGGTACTTACCATCCTTCTCACTTCTGGAGATAGTTTCTTTGATTTTAGAACCAAACTGGATTGGTCCATCATAAGGGGCATTGATGAAGGACGTCTTGAAATGTTCTGCAAAGCCGCATCCAGATGTGCCTCTTGAAGGAAATGCCTGTACCAGCTGCTTTAGACACACTCTCTGCAGTATTAGAGATAAGGCACATAGAGACATTAAAAAGAGATTGCCGGGTAGCCAGCTGTGATCAACAGCCTTTCGCTGATCCAGAGAAATGGTCCCTGGAAGAGATATGGTGATCTCCTTGGTCAAATCTCTCTGGATCTGGGTGACGTGTCAGGCAATTAAAAGCTCTCACTGAAAAGCTAGACGAGGTGTAGACACACTTCCCAAATATATCCAACACACGTGACATTCTGCTGGGTGAATGGACAGAGGAGCTCTCTTCTGCCAGCTACTTCTTAGTGGCTGTTGCCACTACCATGGGATCTACAGGAGGACCCTTGCTCCAATGGAGTCTTATCACTAGGGGGATCCAAAAATTTATCAAGCTTCCTATGGAAAGGTTCAGCTGTGTACAGTTTCTTCCATGCCGATGAAGAGATTAATACTACCATCTCATCAGCAGAGGAAACCACCCAAGAAGTAGATAGGCCAGAAATGAAAGGTTTGCGGAACACGGACTCCTCCGCAGATGGATCTTGGAAGAACCACCTCACTATCCTAAGTAGTTCAGAACTTCTCTGAATGAGACATCCTCAAGGGAGGATCTAGGGGAATCTTCTCCATCGAAGTTAGTGTTAGTGGTGTGAGATCAATCTGGGAAATCTAAGTGCCCCCTCTTACACTTATGTTTCTGGTGGACCTCTGTTGTGGTAGTTTCAGGAGAGGACTTGGAAACAGAGATGGATTCTCTGGGGAGAATAGGCTCAAAGCATTCTGAAACTGGCGCTCTCAAGACAAACGGCAGGTTTCAGACCCTGGGAGACCCTATGGGGAATGGGTAGGATCTGGTTCGGAAAGACCAGATCTCTCTCCTGGCTGGGAGAGGACTATTTTGAAAGACTCAAATGCTGATCCCGAAATGGATCAGGAGAGCACTGCCTCTGGAGCCAAAACTCCTGAAGGTGATTCAAACCTCGATGTCATCTGACTCAGATCTGATGCTCCTAAGGGGATAAAGGTATCAGAAGATTTCACATCCGATCACAACCTATTGCAGTCAGCACTAACAGTCCACTCCAACACTAACTGCCTTCAGTGTTAGAGCCGACTTTGTCAAAGAACTTCCCTGAGTCGAGGAAGAATGTAACCTCATCTCCAATGCAGACCTGTTATAGCCTAAAGATGGCTCTATCGGCTCCAATCCTACAGGACAGATCAGAGAACTAGCCATCAAAGACCTGGAGGGAGAGACATGTCTCTCAGATCAGACAGTGGTCACTGCTGGGAGTACCCCTAATGGAATCAAGAAGTGAAAGAAATGCCTCATCATCCTGTCTACATGCACTTCTGTGAGGGTCTGATGATGTGACTGACTTTAGGAGAGAAGTAGAGGAAAGAGGCCTGGAAGGATACCTGGGGTCTATCCTGACGAATCAGACTGGAGACCAGGAGTCATGGGTTCCAGTGAAAACTTTGGTGTCATAGCAGATCTGATGATCAAATCCAAAAACATTTCTAGATCCAAGGGTTGAAAGCTCCTTCAAAGCCTCTTTAAAAAATAATCTCAAAAATAGATAGCTCCGCAACTGTATAAATCTGGGATAATGCTCTCCTCTACACCTTCTTCTAGATTAGCCCCATCTTTTCCATTACTGTCTCATCTCACTCCCATACAGTTAGACATGCCCTACATCTCTTTAAACACCTTCTCTGTTTTATATCATCTCCTTGCTTCTTTTCACTTTACAATGCCTCTAGAATTTTTAAATCCCCTCCCTGTTCTCTTCCCCTCGTTATTCTCTTTCATCCACTATTTTCCACACTCAAACCAACATATTTTCATGTATTTCTCCAAGTCCTATTTTCAGATGACTTTCTTCAAGTCCTGACAAGATGACTCGAGTAAGGTGTTTTAGATACAGCAGCGTATCTTGCACTTTGTACAACAGACTCAAACAACCTCAGAATATTATGATACATTTATATATTTTTGTCCATCTTACTGAATCGTATACCATGAATGGTGTGTTAAAATATCTGTAACTGTCTATATGTATAGTTTCTATTGTAACACATTATATTTTGTATTATTCATGTATATTATTGCATGTGTAGCCACAATGTTTTCTTATGCTACTGTATGTGGAGCTTTTCTCCCCAGGCCTCCACTGAAAATGAGTTCTGTAGACCCAGTCAGACTATTCTGGTAAAGAAATGTCAAACAATAAATAATAATATAGGTATTTCAGCTGGAAGGACTGGAGCGGATGTAGTTGACAGGTCTGGAGACATCAGTTTTTGAAGATGTGGTCTCGTCTCATGTCTCAGTTTCTTTTCAACTTTGTTTCGAAGAAGGGGGTGGAGTAGCAGCAGCCAACTTCCCTGAAACTGGAAAAGGCAGGTCTCCTGTTGCCTGAAGGAGACCCTTCAATATGTTTGTTCCTCCTCTCGGAGCTCTCTGTTCAAAGGCTTCACAAGTACAGCATGGTGTCTCAAGGTGAGACAGCCCAAGACGGTAAATGCATTTTTCATGTGTGTCTGAGTTTGGCAGTTTGTGAGGACAAGTGATACACTCTTTGAAACCGAAGGTTTGTCTGAGATACTGCTGTAGAAGAGAGTAATGTGATAAAGATTTTTTTTAATACTGAAAAAATAAGGAAGAGAAATTACTACTACTATATGTAGAAAATCATTAATAAATGGAAGGGGGAAAGGAGTTATATAGACATATACATAGATAGAAATAACTAAAAGGAAAGAAGTAATAGAAAAGGAATTACTTATCTAAAATGAAAAAAAAATCCTCAAAAGTTCTACATTAGACTTGCCTGAGCACTAAGACCCATTGTAGCTCTTCAAGCAGCAAATGGGATCTGAGGTAGCTTGTGCTATTCACAGGAATTATGAGTAGGCAGAGGAGCCTGAACATCGGATCCAGTGCTTAGTGGCCATGGCTGGATCTGTTGTCTGATCAGAAACCCATCCATTGTAGAAAAAAGCATCAAATATGTAGTTAATTACATACAATCAGCATTCTCTTGATGGAAAAATCTTCACTTACACTTCCTTAGTGAAATTCAAGCCATGAAGATGTTTATACTCCCTAGACAGATACCAAAATAAATACCTCAGCCGAGTAAAGCACCCTTGTACCAAAAGTAATGACGAAAAAACGAAAAGCAAATCCAAGGGTACACCAATGGCTAAAAGTCCAATAAATTCAGGTAAAATAAACTCTTTATTAGAACCAACGATACCTAGGACAGTAAGCGCTTTCACGTTATGTCAATGCTTCTTCAGACTTCAATAGCACTCAATGAATTTCATACCTTAAATACTAGAATCATTCAACACCTACAGACAATCAGTTCAATGATTGATAACATAGATTTAAAGTGCTAGTGCTCATTGTTAAAAACTATGTATATAAATTACTATAATAAAAAATACATGGATTAAAAGTATAAGAAAGTATATAGAACACATAAAAAAACACATCAACATGAACATTTTCAATGTTTAAATGCCTTAGCTGCCAAAAATGGTTTTAAAGCAATCTTTTCATTTAAACCGTACTTATGTGCTTGCAGCCTGAGAATCCATTTATTCTCAGCCTCCTCAGTACGGTTCTTTATATTCCCTAATCTACTAGTCCTTTTAACTAGTTCTAAAACCCTAAATTTAAAATGATGTTGAGACCCACTTTCCATAATATGCCGTGCTATCGCATTGGTCATATTTTCTTTATTAGCTGCATATATGTGTTCTCTTATACGTTCACGTAGTGTTCGGTTTGTTTTGCCTACGTAATATTTTTCACAAAGACGACATTGGGCTAAGTATACTATATCTTTCGTTCCGCAATCAACATAACATCTAAATGTGTAAGTGCGTCCAGTGTGCGGATGAACAAAAACATTATCCTCTGCTATATATCTACATTGATTACAGGTCCTGCAAGGAAATGTTCCTGCTCTTTGAGATTTTATTGACCCTGTATCTAACCTTTCGTTGCATAGAAGCCTTTTTAAGGACTTCATATTCCTGTAAGCTATGCTTGGTCTCTCATCTACCAAGGTCTTAATTCTGTCATCCATAACTAAAATCTTCCAATTATTCTCAATGACCCTCCTAATCTGACTGTTCCTGTTTGTAAATGGTATGATAAGCCTGTTTTTCTCTATGGATTGCTTCTCTCTATCTGTGCTGTCAACCTCTAATTTGCCATAAAAAAACAGTCTACCTTTACTTGTTCTCAATTTATCACTTGATGTTATGGTGTCTTGTACCACTCTCCTATTGTAACCCCTTGACACAAAATTATTTACTAATCTATCTTTCTGTTCAATAAAAGCTATCTCATCTGTAGTTAATTTAGATGCCCTAAGTGTCTGATTCTTTATTATGTTGGAGTGAATGCGTTTGGGGTGCATACTATTTCGGTGGTGGAGGTTATTTCCTGAACATTTTGGTTTCTATTCCACTTGGCCCTTTTGTCAACTGAACATCAAGGAACTCTATCACCACATATGAATGAGTACTCTCGAATTCGAGAAGGTCCGTGGTCCCATTTAGATATCTAATAAAGTCATCTAATCCTAATCTAAGGCAAAACAAACCGAACACTACGTGAACGTATAAGAGAACACATATATGCAGCTAATAAAGAAAATATGACCAATGCGATAGCACGGCATATTATGGAAAGTGGGTCTCAACATCATTTTAAGTTTAGGGTTTTAGAACTAGTTAAAAGGACTAGTAAATTAGGGAATATAAAGAACCGTACTGAGGAGGCTGAGAATAAATGGATTCTCAGGCTGCAAGCACATAAGTACGGTTTAAATGAAAAGATTACTTTAAAACCATTTTTGGAAGCCAAGGCATTTAAACATTGAAAATGTTCATGTTGATGTGTTTTTTTATGTGTTCTATATACTTTCTTATACTTTTAATCCATGTATTTTTTATTGTAGTAATTTATATACATAGTTTTTAACAATGAGCACTAGCACTTTACATCTATGTTATCAATCATTGAACTGATTGTCCGTAGGTGTTGAATGATTCTAGTATTTAAAGGGACAATCCCAGGGATTTTTTTGTTTTGATTCAGACTTTGTTTACATTTCAGGTTTGCTTTTCTGAGCATGCCCATTTTTGTCTGAGGGAGGTATGATAAACTTACCTCCAGGAAGTTTCCAAGGTTTTAGACAGATTCCATCTCAAATTGCAGTTCTACTGACAACAGCTCTCAATGTGAGCCATTCATTAGTCTAACCTGTGCATTTTATCCATTGAGAAAAGTAGCCTTTCATGCATTTTACGACCAGACTGCTGCAGCTGCTACTCTAGAAAGCACAGCAGTAAAGCAATTCTTGTAAAGGGGCATTATTCTGTTTCTAAAATTAGTTGCTTGCTAGAGTATTTTGTTTACTCTTTAGTGCAGTGTAAGTCACATATTCACACAGAGGCAGGATTTTCAGATATGTTTGTTTGCATACTGATTGTTAGAATTCACAAACTCCAGTGTGGCACTGTTATTATAAGCACTGCTTAGAATTTACAGTTTGTTGTTCTGTACTTTCCCTCCCCCACCCAGAGACTTTTAGTTGAATGACTGGTTTACAATCCACTTGATATGCTATGTAGTCACACTCAGCCTTTGCAGCAGTCAAATTATATCTTGACTATGTGCTGTTTTTTGTAAAACTTACATTATCCCAACCTAGGCAATTTTATTTACTTTTGTTTGCTTATGTTTCATCCTTGTTGCCACATGCTTTTTTTCCCCTTCACTGTTAATTATTTGTCTCATGTTCAGCATTATGTTGCTTATTAGTGCATGTACTCATGCAGACATACATTTATAAGACAGTTTTCCCAAATTTGACAGGGAGCATTACTTTGGACATTCTCATCTTGGAAACCAACCCACTGACATGCAAATATCCTAAGATTCTAGTGTAATACACTCATAACATTACAGACAGCTGT
>NC_056726.1:187382294-187402418 GCF_019279795.1 Protopterus annectens
ACCAAAGGGTTGCCCCCTTTGGGGTCCCGTCCCAGGTCAGCCCTCTTGACTGCTTTTCGGGATGTCCTTCAAGGATGCATCTGCAGTCCTTACAAATGGGTTGTCCTGTCGCCAGGGCAGCCCTTCGATCGGGCCGGATTCCAAAGTCTGGGTCTGGCTTCGCTGGTGTCGCACTTCACCCGACGTCATAGCTGCAGTTCTTCGGGTATAAAGGCATCAGCCGACGCCATTTTCCTCAGTCTTTCTTGCTGCGTGGCGCCCGAAGCAGAAGCTGTTCGCAAGTGCCGGTCGGTCAGAACCAGAGATTACTACTACCGAATACTACTTCAAAGACTTCTAAAGCTAAGTACCCGTTGGGGACTCTTTCTTGCCTCAGCCGATGTCAGAAAAAGTGAATAACTGTTTAACTTGTGGGAAACAAATACCTCATAAAGATTTCCACTCTTACTGTTTACCTTGTTTAGGCCCAGACCACGACGTAGCAGCTTGTCTAGCCTGTGCTTCTTTTAACCGACGGACGCTTAGACGTCGGTCGGAATTTGCTGAGCAGTTTTCGGCTCTGATTTTGCTTATATTATGCCGTCGAATCCTCCGACTACACAAATATCCAAAAAACGCAAGGAAAAGGACCGACATTCGCGGTCCGCGGTTTCGCTGAAACCGCGGTTAAGCAAACCGAGTGTCTCGGTTTCGCCGAAACCGAGCAAGCGGTTCTTCTTCAGCCAAAAACATGCCTTCTACCGAGGCCCTTCTAACCTGGTAGAATCGCTTCTGAAATCAACCTGCAGTTGTGGTTTCTCAGGAATTATCTGACACTATTCCCTTGGATATTTCAACCCCTGCACGTGGAGCTGCTAGGCCTCCTGCAGCCATGTCCATTAAGGCTTTTGCCAGGGCTAAAGCTACTAAGACTGTGCCTGTTAAGACCCCCTCTCACAGGCCCAGCTCCAGTTCCCAAATGCTTTCTCTGGCAGAGGATCTCATTTCTTTAATCAGGGGATCCCAACCTCATCCAGACAGGGCCTCTCATCCACCTCCAGAGAAGAGACCTAGAGCAGAGCCCCCTGAGCCAGTGTCCACGGATGATTCTTCTGATGATTCAGACAATACAGACCCTCCAGAGGCTCCTTATTCACCTTACGAAGACTCTGATGCTGAAGAGTCGATCCCTTCTGCCTCTCCTCCTGAGGAATTTTCCTTTGGGGAAACCTTGCATGCCATGAGGGAACAATTTCAGTGGCAGGGCCAAGATTTCTCAGACTCCAGGAAAAGGCTTAGAACCTTTTTGCATTTACCACAACATAGGCTTTTAGCTATACCTCCAGTTCTTTCTGTTGTAGATGATGCATTTAATGATGCTTGTACTGCTCCTGATTCATTACCTCCAGCCCCTGCTAAGCCCGATAGGTTCTACAGGGTCCCGGACACACATCACCATTTATACAAGGCTCCTTTTGCAGATCCCGAGACTATCTCCCAGGGGCCTAAGGCAGTAGCATCTACCTCTGCTAAAAATCCCCTCCCCTCTGAAAGGGAATCCAGGTCCTTAGAGAGATGGGGTAAAAAAGTATACACCTCTGCTACTCTGTCAGCTAGGGCCTTGAACTGTCAATTTCATATGATCCAATATCAGGAGTTTATGCTTGATCAGTTAACTAAAAAACTGTCCTCTGATGAACCTTTAGATAAGAAATATGTTCAGGAAATGGTACATAACATTCAGCAAGTTAGTAACCATTCTTTAAAATGCGGCTATGATGCACTGGAGGCTTCCTTTAGATCAGCCATGACTGGCACAGTTATCAGAAGGCATGCATGGTTGAAAGAGCAGGCCTTACCGGACCATGTCAAATCAAAACTATTAGATGCTCCCATGGACAAGGTCAATTTATTTGGTTCTCCTGCACAGCAGGTACTGAAGAAAATGGAAGAGAAGGCAAAATCTGTACAAACAGTGAAAGACTTCTTACAGGTCCAACCTCCAAGGTTTAGCAGGAACTGGCCTCCAAAATTGGTCCTTTCCAGACTCCTCTAAAGCACAGAGAGGCAGGAATAGGCGTTCAAGAGGCAGAAATCAATCCAGGGGTGCCTACAGGGGACGCCAGTGGCAGTGCAACAACCAGCGAGGTACAGACGCAGCCACCACCACTGCAACAGGACAATCACAGTGACTTGGCTCTGGCACCGCCTACCAGGGAACAACTAGAAGCACCCTTAGGCGGAAAGCTAGCCTTATTTTCAAAGAACTGGCATTACATCACAAGGGACAAGTGGATTTTGCAAACTATAGACCAAGGTTACAGGTTTCATTTCCATATTCTACCAGGAAAAAGAGGAATGCCAAACCTACCACCAAATCAAAAGGCAGAAGCTCTAAAACAAATAGCTCAATTAGTAAGGATGAGAGCTGTGGAAAAGGTACCATCTATGGAACAAGGAAAGGGATTTTACTCCAGACTCTTCCTGGTACCAAGAAAAGAGAAAAAATGGAGGCCTATTCTCGACCTGTCCGCTTTAAACACATTCCTCATTGTTCCAAAATTCAAAATGCTGACTCTACAGCAGCTTCTTCCCATGCTGGGCAAGGAGTCTTGGCTGGTAACTCTAGATCTCAAGGAGGCATACCTGTACGTCCCCATACGACCAAATTGCAGAAGATACCACAGATTTCTTGCAGGATCAGAGCATTATCAATTCTCAGCATTGCCCTTTGGCTTATCTACTGCGCCCAGAGTATTCACGAAATGCCTGGCATCAGTAATCGCTCATTGCAGACTTCAGGGAAGCCAAATTTATCCTTACCTGGACGACTGCCTGATAAAAGCGGACAACAAAAACAAGCTAACAGAAGACTTACAAAGAGTCATTTACTTGCTGCAAGCCCTGGGATATACAGTCAATATAAAAAAGTCAAGGCTGATACCATCCCAAAGAATAACCTTTTTGGGTGCAGAGCTGGACACACCAAAGCAAATGGCATTCCTAACTGTAGAAAAACAAGAACAACTTCCTCTCTACTTCTTGGCATTAACAAAGCAGAACCATCTAACAGCAAGAAAAGTACTGCAAGCCCTGGGCTTCATGGCATCCTGCATAATACTGGTCCCTCATGCCAGACTGCATATGAGAAAGCTACAGTGGTACCTGAAGAATTTATGGTCTCAACACAAACACAGCCTAGAAACCAAAATTCCACTAATCCCATGCCTGAAGCAAGAGTTCCTATGGTGGGCTCAGGCCTGTCAATCAAACACAGGATTGCCCTTCAACAGCATTCAACCAAGCCAAACCATCACAACGGACGCCTCAGACCTCGGTTGGGGGGCCCACATGCTGGACAAGTGCATACAAGGCTTATGGACTCAAGACCAGCTGCACCTGCACATAAATATAAAGGAAATGCTGGCAGTAGAATTGGCAATCCAGACATTCAGACCATTTCTCCGAGAAGGGCAGTTGATGATAAGGACAGACAACACCACAGTTATGTGGTACATCAACAAACAGGGAGGCACACACTCATACCCTCTATGCCGGATGGCACTGGACCTATGGAATGTGGCTCTGAGCTACAACATTCAGTTACAAGCAATTTTTTTGCCGGGAAAACAAAACGTTTCTAGCAGATATGTTAAGCAGAACTACCACGGATGCCCACGAATGGATGCTGCATCCGGACATATTCAAAGCCATCACAAGAAAATGGGGACTTCCAGAAATAGACTTATTTGCTTCCCCACGCAATCACCAGCTAAAGAAATTCTGCACAAGGACGCATCACCCACTTGCTTGGAAGGTGGACTCCTATCCTTCAGTTGGAAAACCTGACAGCATATGCATTCCCACTTCCTTTGATGCACAAGGTGCTATTGAAAATCAAAGAGGACCGCCCAAGGATCATTCTGATAGCTCCAGACTGGCCAAGGCAACATTGGTACCCATTACTAAGGAGTATGTCTCGAACAAATATGGACACTACCCTGGTTCCACTGCTGTTAACACAGAACAATGACAACAGCCTGCATCCAAACCGGAAAACTCTGCAGCTGACTGCCTGGAACATTACATAAGATCAATTAACCCAAATTTATCCCAAAGGGTTAAAGACATTATCCTTGAGGCTCCAGACCCTCTACAAGGAAAAATTATGCAGCAAAATGGAAAAGATATCTCATTTGGAGTACTGCAAAGGGAGAAGATGTGTCACGGTAAACATAGCCAACATCCTGGAATACTTGGCAGAGCTCTTCCACTCAGGCCTGTCCTATTCCTCCATCAAGATACATGCATCAGCCATCTCAGCAGAATACAGCTTGATCCTCCTGTCTTCTCACATCCTCTGCTCAGGCAGTTTCTGAGAGGAATCAAAATGTAAAGCCTCCTAGGAAACCACCATTGCCAGCATGGGACTTGAACTTTGTGCTAGAAAAATTGACACTTCCCCTTCGAACCAGCAGCAACAGCAGAATTACAATACTTATCATGGAAGACTGCTTTCCTGCTGGCAATCACTTCAGCAAGAAGGGTTTCTGAACTACAGGCATTAATGGCAGTGCAACCTTCCTGATCTTCCATCAAGATAGAGTGTCCATGAGAAAACACCCGACATTTATGCCGCAGGCGGTATCCAGAGTGTCTTTAAATCAGGCTATCCACCTACCTACCTTCTTCCCCAACCCACAGAACAGGGAGAAAGACTGTTGCATACCTTGGATGTACATATACAGTTACGCTACTACCTGGACAGGACCAAGGGCAATAGAAAACTGACCAGCTACTGGTAGCATATGCAACAGGAAGGGAAGGAAAAGCAATTTCAAAACAAACAATCTCCAAGTGGATAGGAAATTGCATTAGATTTTGTTACTCCTACCATGGAAAGAAAACTCCAGAGAACATCAGGCCTCACTCTACAAGGGCTACAGCCACTACCACAGCTTTCTTACGAGGAGTGGCCACCAAGGACATTATAGAGGCTGCTACTTGGACCTCCGTGCATACATTTGCCAAGCATTATAATTTACCTTTATATTCTAGATCCCGAGCAGGTTTTGCCACTGCTGTTTTGCAAGGGATCCTAACTACACCATAATCTACCTCTTTTCCTCCTCCCCTAGTTTGGCTATGGTATTCTACCCATTTGTAAGGACTGCAGATGCATCCTTGAAGGACATAGTACAGTTTTGTACCTACCATAAATGTAGATGTCCGATAGGAATGCATCTGCAGTCAGGATTACCCACCCCTTCCCTCTGTGGTACTCCTAGGGTATTTGCCCATCTTATAGCTAGCTGGGGATCTTTCATGGTGTTTTGTTTGTATATATGTACATACATGCTTATTTTTGTGTTTGTTTCTACTATTTGGAAACATTGGCATTTATCCAAATTTAGCCTTCCAAGAGGGCACCTGGCATCTGGGGCAAGAAACACTGAGGAAAATGGCGTCGGCTGATGCCTTTATACCCGAAGAACTGCAGCTATGACGTCGGTTGAAGTGCGACACCAGCCGAAGCCAGACCCAGACTTTGGAATCCGATCAAGGGCTGCCTGACGACAGGACAACCCATTTGTAAGGACTGCAGATGCATTCCTATCGGACATCTACATTTATGGTAGGTACAAAACTGTACTTTTCCTCCTCTCTGGGAGTCCTTGTCTCTTCAGAGTCCTGCCTGGAGCCCCCCCAGCGGTGGAGGTTCATTGTAAGAGAAAGTGCAAGAGGGGAGGCAATTGGACTTGCCTGCGGAGTCTCTCACCAAGGATATAGACCTCGAGGAAGGGGGTGTGTCCCCCAGATCTCCACCCGATGATGTCTCCTTTGCAGACATCCTTGAGCTCCTAAAACAAAAGGGCATATGGTCTCCCCAACCCCCATCTTTGGAGGAGTCTGTATCTCTGAAAGCATTTGGGATGGGACCGTCTACCTCCTGGGTGCGACGCCCCCCGCTGACGAGTTAGTAGACCTGATTGCCAGCAGGGCCTGGAAGGAGCCAGACACGGTGGAGCCTGTTCCAAAGAGGGCCGATAAATTCTTTGGCCTCCCCTTCCCCTTGATAACCGTTTAATCTGGAGTACCAGTCAATGGCATCGTGGTTGTCGCCGCCACGAAGAAGGAGCTAGCAGAACAGAGCTCCATGGTCCATCCCCGGAACAGGGAGTCTCAGGTGATAGATCATTTTGGGAAGCTGGTGTACACTTCTGCTGCCTTTAAGCTGAGGGCAACTAACTATTTGGCATATTTTATCACCCTCCAAAGGGATTTGGTTCAAGAACTCTTCACCTCCCTTGCAGAGTTATTGCCAGTGGAGAACCTCAAGCAAGTGTTTCCCAAGCTTGACACTCTGATCTTTTCTGGCGAATTCTTCAATGAAGTTAATCTCCAGCACCGCAGAGGCTAACTCTCGAGTGGCTGGAATGGGCATTGCCTTGCAAGCGTCATTCCTGGCTATGCAGCGTGCTTTGTTTACTAATGCCCCTTGGCAGTTCCACTCTTTGGACCCTCCAGGAAGGACACTTTGACCCACAGCAAGCAGAAAGGGTGGGCTCTGTCTGCAGTAGGAATCAAGCTTTTGGCCCCCCAGAGGGCCTTCTTGAAGACCCAAAGGAGAATTACAAAGATGTGGTTCTTTAAGGTGCAGTATCCCTTTCAAGACACTCCAGACGAATCCTCTTCCAGAGGCGGGAGGAGAAGTTTCAATGGATGGCATCCTCTTGGCAGGGTGGGTCTGCAAAATCAGGGCTCCAGAGAACCCTTCTCTGAGCAGCTCTTTCAGCACTCCTGAAGCACTGCCCAGCTGCTCTACCCTGGAGGCAGTCGGGTGTCTCATTTCCCTACACCCACTAGCCTGGACAGAAATCATTCTAATCAGTGGGTGTTAAACATAGTTTCCAGGGGCTACTTCATTCCCTTTTCAGAGCCCCCTTCAGTGAGAAGTTATCTCCATGATATTCCACCCAGTCAGCGGGAGTTGGGCCTCAAAGAAGTTCAACAACTTCTACAAAGTGCTGTTTAGGAGGTCCCAGCATGACAGAGGATCCAGTACTTACTCTTGGTTCTTTTTAGTGCCAGAAAAGATGGGGGACCTACATCCTGTTTTTGATATCAGCAAGCTCAATCTTTCCAGTCGAGAAGTCAAAGTTCCACATGGTCACTGCTCAGTCCATTCTGACACTCTTACGCAGAGATGATTGGATGTGCTTAGTAGATCTCCTGGATGCCTGTTATCACTTCATGATAGGTGACGTCCTTCTAGAATGCAACTGCAGTCATAACATATGGGTTGTCCTGCCTCAGGCAGCCCTCGGTCGGCCGAATTCCAAAGTCTGGGTCCGACGTAGGCTGGTGTCGCTTCCTCTCCGACGTCACAACAGCTGGAGTATAAAGGCATCGGCCGACGCCATCTTCTTCAGTCTTTCTTGCCGCGCGGTAGCAGAAGCAGTTCGCAAGTGCCGGTCGGTCAGCTCCTGTGTTTCAGTACCGAAGTCATCTAAAAGCTAAGTACCCCGTTGGGGAACATTTATTCTTGCCTCAGCCGATGTCAGAACAAATTGAGAAAGTTAATAATTGTTTGTCTTGTGGTAAACAAATACCTCATAAGGACTTCCATTCTGTCTGCCTTCCTTGCCTGGGCCCAGACCACGACGTCTCGGCCTGTGCTGCCTGTGCTTGCTTCAACAAGCGCACTCTCAGGCGCCGGGCAGAATTCGCCGAGGACTTTTTCGGTGAATCTTTTGCGTATATCATGCCGTCGGATCCTCCGACAGCCCAATCTGCTAAAAAACGCAAGGACCGGGACTGACACCCTCGGCCCGCGTCCTCTTCTGATGTCACTCCTAAACCCTCTGCTAGTGTTCCGGTCACTTCGGAAGTGGTAAATCCACCGCTCCAGGCCGACGACACAGCATTAACACGGCCTTCGGTCTCGGAGATCTCTCCGGTGCCGGTTGTTGATTTTCCTCCGGAAACCGAAGTTCTGGATCTACCCGACACCATTTCTGTAGACAAGGTTACGCCTGCACGTGGGGCTGCTTGGCCTCCGGTATCCATGTCCATCAAGGCCTTTGCATGTGCTAAGGCCGCCAGTCAGGCCAAGGCCCATCCTAAACCTGATGCCCAGACCCCTTCTTCTGATAAGCAAATCATGTCTCTGGCTGCAGATCTTATTTCCCTTATCAGGGGGTCTCAGAGCCTCATCCAGACAGGGGTTCTCCGCCTCCTGCAGAGAAAAGGCCTAGAACAGAGCAGGCGGATGACCTCTCTTCGGATGAAGCCTCTGGGGATTCTGAGCTTTCTGATACCAAACAAGAATCCTTCCAGGCCTACGAGGACTCTGATGCAGAGGAATCTATTCCCTCTGCCTCCCCTCCAGAAGATTTCTCTTTTGGTGAAGTCCTGCATTCCATGAGAGAACATTTTCAATGGCAGGGCCAGGAATTCTCTGACTCTAGGAAAAGGCTTCGTACCTTCCTCAAGCTCCCGCAGCACAGACCTTTGGCTATTCCACCTGTTATGGATGTTTTGGATGATGTTTACTCTGACTCCAGTGCTAACCCTGACTCTCTTCCTCCGGCTCCTGTCAAGCCGGACAGATATTATAGGGTCCCTGACACTCACAAGCACCTCTTTAAGGCCCACACTGTGGATCTAGAAACTATTTCACAGGGCCCTAAAGGAGTGGCTACCTCCTCTGCCAGCGGACAGAGAAGCTAGGCCCCTGGAGAGATGGGGCAAAAAAGTATACACCTCTACTACCCTAGCCATGAGGTCTCTTAATTGCCTTTTTCACATGTTTCAGTACCAAGATTTTCTCCTGGATGATTTACAGAAAAAGTTAGCCTCTCCTGAGCCTATTGATAAAAAGGCATTGCAGGATCATATACATAATACTCAGCAGGTTAATAACCATTTTCTTCAGTGTGGTTATGATGCACTGGAAGCTTCATGTAGGGCAGCTATGACTGGGGCTGTGATACGTAGACATGCTTGGTTAAAGGATCAGCCTTTGCCTGACCACGTTAAAGTAAAGCTACTTGATGCACCTCTGGAAAAACAGAAGCTTTTTGGTGCTAATGCACAGGATGTACTGAAATCCATAGAGGAAAAAGCAAAGTCAGTACAGACAGTCAAGGATTTCCTTCAGGTTCAGCCACCCAGGTTCAGCAGAAACTGGCCCTCAAAGAATTGGTCCTTCCCAGGCTCAGACAAGTTTCAAAGGGGAAGAAGCAGACGTGCCCGAGGTAGAGGGCAATACAGAGGATCTTACAGGGGCCGACAATGGCAACCTCCAAATCAAAGAAGTGGTGCAGACAGTTCAGCTGCACCACAAGGACAATCGCAATGACTTGACTTTCGTATCGCCTACATAGGTTCAAAGAGAAGCACCTTTGGGCGGAAAATTATCCTTATTCTCTCAAAACTGGCATATTTTAACCAAAGACAACTGGATACTGGATTTGATAGACGAAGGTTACAGATTCCACTTCCACACATTACCGATAAGACAAGGCATGCCAAACCTGCCACATCATCAAAGGGCAGAGGCGCTCTCTCAAGTTTCAAAGCTGTTAAGTATAAAAGCTATAGAAAGGGTTCCTCCTCAGGAGCAAGGCCAGGGATTTTATTCAAGACTGTTCCTTGTTCCAAGAAAAGAAAACAAATGGAGACCCATACTGGACTTGTCAACTCTAAACACTTTTCTCATGGTGCGAAAGTTCAAAATGCTGACGTTGAAGCAACTCCTTCCCATGTTGGGCAAGTTGTCTTGGCTGGTCACTCTGGACCTCAAGGAGGCATACCTGCATGTCCCAATCAGACAAAGCTGCAGAAGATACCTCAGCTTTCTTGCAGGGACAGAGCATTATCAATTCTCAGCATTGCCGTTTGGCTTATCTACTGCGCCCAGAGTGTTCACGAAATGCCTGGCATCAGTAGTGGCACACTGCAGACTGCAGGGGATCCAAATATACCCCTACCTGGACGACTGTCTCATACAAGCAGACAACAAACAAACCTTAAAAGAAAATTTGGACTATGTCATGCATCTACTGCAGGCCTTGGGATACACAGTCAACATTCAGAAGTCCAAACTACTGCCATCCCAACATATTATCTTCCTAGGAGCCAAACTGGACACAGAAAACCAAATGGCCTACCTCACAGAGGAAAAACAGCAGCAGTTACCAGAGTACTTCAAAGGCCTAGAAAAACTCACCCAGCTGACTGCAAGAAAATTCCTGCAGGCCCTGGGGTTCATGGCATCCTGTATCCTTCTGATACCTTTGGCAAGACTTCATATGAGAAAGCTGCAATGGTATTTAAAAAACTTATGGTCTCAGCACAGCCAAAGCCTAGAAGACATAATCCCACTTATTCCATGTCTACAGAAGGAATTTTTATGGTCGGCCCAAGCCAGTCACCTAAACAAAGGCATGTCTTTCAACAGACCTCAAGCAGGCCAGATGATTACAACAGACGCCTCAGACCATGGATGGGGGGCGCACATGGAGGGCAGATGCATTCAAGGTCTTTGGTCGCCAAAGGAAAGACATCTGCACATAAACCAAAAGGAGATGTTGGCAGTGATACGTGCAATTGAAACTTTCGAAAAAACACTACAACAGGGACATTTGCTAATAAGGACAGACAACACCACGGTCATGTGGTACATAAACAAGCAGGGAGGCACTTATTCTTATCCCCTCTGCAGACTTACAATGCTTCTCTGGGAAAAATCTCTGAGCCTGAAGATACTTTTGCAGTCCCAGTTTGTACCAGGCAAGGACAATGTGCTGGCGGACAAGCTGAGCAGAAACTTTATGGATCCACACGAATGGATGCTGCACCCTCACATTTTCTCTCAACTGACGAAGACATGGGGAAGGCCGGACGTAGACCTTTTTGCTTCCCACTTAAATCATCACCTGGAAAAGTTCTGCACAAGGACTCACCATCCTCTGGCTTGGAAAACGGATGCTCTCTCCTTCAGCTGGAATTCTCTAAAAACTTATGCATTCCCTCCTCTGCCTCTGCTGACCAAGGTGATACTGAAGATCAAAGCAGAACAACCAACAGGCATCTTGATAGCTCCGGACTGGCCAAGGCAACACTGGTACCCATTGCTATTGACCATAACTCGGACAAAACCATGGCCTCTGTCCCTATCACCCCTGGTCTTGACACAACACAATTACAGGACTGTACATCAAGACCTGAAAACATTACATCTGACAAGCCTGGAGGCTACCTTGATTTCTCCACCCAACTCTTTCCAAATCAGTTCAAGAGATCTTGCTGGAAGCACGCACGCCTTCCACCAGAAAAACCTACTCAGCCAAGTGGAAGAGATTCAGCATTTGGAATACCAACAGGAGTCCGGACACAGCATTACCAAATATACCTCAGATATTAGAATACTTGGCAGAACTATTTCATACTGGGCTCTCATACTCTTCAGTAAAGATTCATGCCTCAGCAATCTCAGCAAAATACAACTGTGACCCTCCAGTGTTTTCACATCCTCTGCTAAGACAATTTCTAAGAGGGATAAAGAATATCAAACCTCCCAGAAATCAGCCAATACCTGCATGGGACCTCAATTATGTGTTGGAAAAATTAACTCTTCCTCCATTTGAACCAGCAGCAACTTCAGAAATGCAGTTTCTTTCATGGAAAACGGTCTTCTTATTGGCAGTCACATCTGCAAGAAGAGTTTCGGAAATACAGGCACTCATGGCAGTGCCCCCCTTCCTCATTTTTCATCAAGACAGAGTTTCTCTAAGAACAAATCCTACATTCATGCCAAAAGTTATTTCCAGGGTGTCTCTAAATCAAGCTATTCACCTGCCTACATTCTTCCCCAATCCTCAAAATGGGGGGAAAACTTCTCCATACTTTGGACATACACAGGCAACTACGTTACTACTTGGACAGAACTAAGGCCACCAGGAAGTCTGACCAACTGTTTGTAGCCTATGCTGCTGGAGTACAAGGAAAAGCAATCTCCAAACAAACAATTTCTAAATGGATTGGGCATTGCATCAGATTCTGCTATTCATTCCATGGAAAAGGTGTGCCAGCCAATATTAGGCCACATTCCACCAGAGGTTTAGCCACTTCTACAGCTTTCCTAAGAGGAGTGGCAACAAAGGACATTTTTAGAGGCTGCTACATGGAGCTCCATGCATACATTTACCAAGCACTACAACCTGCCTTTATACTCCAAATCCCGAGCAGGCTTTGCTTCGGCAGTCCTGCAGGGGATTATAGCTTCTCCATCATTATCTTAGATCCAACCACCCCCAGCTTGGCTATGGTATTCAACCCATATGTTATGACTGCAGTTGCATTCTAGAAGGACATAGTACAGTTTTGTACCTACCATAAATGTAGATGTCCGATAGATATGCAACTGCAGTCGGATTTTCCCTCCCTCCTACCCCTTTGTATCCTTCTTTTTTGGGTCCCTACCCCTTTCCCATTAGCTGTGGATATTCTCTACGGTGTATCTGTTTACTACTGTTGTGCATGGTTGGCATTATTTTTTATCCATTTACCAAATTTAGCCTTACTAGGAGGGCACCTGGCATCTGGGGCAAGAAACACTGAAGAAGATGGCGTCGGCCGATGCCTTTATACTCCAGCCGCCAGACGCCGGAGAGGAGGCGACACCAGCTGACGCCGGACCCAGACTTTGGAATTCGGCCGACCGAGGGCTGCCTGAGGCAGGACAACCCATATGTTATGACTGCAGTTGCATATCTATCGGACATCTACATTTATGGTAGGTACAAAACTGTACTTTCCAGAAGACATCTTCGCTGGTCTGCTAGGGGCTAATCATGATCAGTTCAGAGCCCTACTCTTTGGTCTCACTACAGCCCCCCAGGTGTTAACCAAATGCATGGCAGTGGTAGCGGCTCACCTGCTTCTGCAGGGGTTCCAGGTCTTTCTGTACCTCGATGATTGGCTCGTCACTGCACATTTCAGGCATGGACTGACTCAGGGGAATCAGTATCTTCTTACCATCTTCCATCAGCTGAGTGTAACTGTCAACCTGGCAAAATCCAACCTCATCCCTACACAATGGTTGGAGTTCATAGGAGTTCATTTGGACTCTGTGTTGGAGATTGCAACTTTGCCTTTGCTTAGAATTCAGTTGACAGAGGAACAGGTCACTCAGATTTTGGACATTCCTTGTCTCCCCCATTCATTTGGTTCTTCGGGTTCTCTGTTCCATTCCCTCGGCCAGCCTTTTTGCTGTTCTGGCCAGGTACCACATGCGGGTGTTATAATGGACCTTAGCAGTCCAATGGTTGGCTCTTCTTCATTCTCAGTCTGTGACCATAAAACTGACGCCTGTGTAGGGTTGTCACCTCCAGTGGTGGCTTCAATCTCAGGATCTCTCCTTAGGCAGGCCCTTTTCTCTCCCCCCACCCTCGGCCACTGTGACCAAGGACGCCTCTCTCCTTTGGGTGGGGGCATTTTTGGCAGAAGACCCTCCAAGGCATGTGGTCCCCAACAGAGACCAAGTTGCATAGATAAAGACAAGTTCTATCATTACAAGCCTTCCAGGGCTGCCTCCCTTAAGGGATGGTTGCAATTTAGACAGACAACATGTCTGTTATGTCAACAAACAAGGGGAACACACTCTTACCCATTGTGCAGAGAGACCATGAGAGTGTGGGAATGGGCTATGTCCTCCGACCACTTCCTTATTGCAACTCACATACCCAGGGATTCCAGCTTGTTGGCCGACAAGCTCAACAGCTCTAACTTAGTCCTCATGAGTGGTCCCTCAGCCTTCAGTGGCAAATCAGATTTTCCACCTATGGGGACAGCCATGCTGCGACCTTTTTTGCCCCTCTAATCAGCCACAAGTGCAGCAGGTATTTCACCCTGATTCCCCCCTCAGCGAGTCTGCAAGAGATGCCTCTAGTCCATGATTGGCCTCTGGGTCTCCTCTACGCTTACTCTCTAATCCCCTTAATACCAAAGGTCCTGCGAAAGCTCAACACCTGAGGACATCTCTGATCCTCATTGCCCCTTTCTGGCCTCATCAGCCGTGGTTCCCCTTCATCAGGTCTCATCTTAAGTATCCGCCATGAATACTGGATTCCTGTCCGCATCCGATTTCCCACTCATCTGGACTCCCTCTTCCAAACCGTCAGACCCTTCGCCTTACCATTTGGTTTCTCTAATTCCATCGATAATCCAGCTAGATTCACCCATTAAATGCATTATTATGGCCTCCCAAAAGCTTTCTACCAGGAAAGTGTATAGCAGTAAATGGAAAAGGTTTTTCATCTGGGTCTGCAGCAGGAATCTGGATCTTTTTCCTGCCTCGGTCCCTGATATACTTTTATTTTTTCCTCCCTTTTCCAAGAGGGAGCATGTTTTCCACTATTAAGCTTCAGTTGGTGGTGATTTCTAATTTTCACAAGAGCCGAAACCACCTTTTCATCTTGGCTTTGTAAGGAGTTTATGAAAGGGGGTCTTGCTTCTTCGTCCCACAGATGTCCGTCAAGGATGCATCTGCAGTCCTAACATATGGGTTGTCCTGCCTCAGGCAGCCCTTCGGTCGGCCAGATTCCAAAGTCTGGGTCTGGCCTCGGCTGATGTCGCACTTCACCCGACGTCACAGCTGCTGGGGTATAAAGGCATCAGCCGATGCCATTTTCCTCAGTCTTTCTTGCCGCTGCTGTGCCAAGCAGAAGCTGTTCGCAAGTGCCGGTCGGTCAGATCCAGAGATTTCTACTACAAGACTTCTAAAAAGCTGGCACTGCTGGGGACTCTTTCTTGCCTCAGCCGATGTCAGACAAAGTAAATAATTGTTTAACTTGTGGGAAACAAATACCTCATAAGGATTTCCACCTTACTGCCTTCCTTGCTTAGGCCCAGACCACGACGTATCAGCTTGTCTAGCCTGTGCTTCTTCAACCGACGGACGCTTAGACGTCGGTCGGAGTTTGCCGAAGAGTTTTTTGGTCCCGCTTTTGCATATAAAATGCCGTCGGAGACTCCGACTACACAATTAGCTAAAAAGCGCAAGGAAAAGGACCGACACTCGCGGCCCGCGGTTTTGGCTGAAACCACGGTTAGGCCAACCGCGAGTGTCTCGGTTTCGGCTGAAACAGAGTCCTCGGTTCTCCCTTCGGCCGAAAGCATGCCACCGATAACCGAGGCCACACAGGCCATGGCTGAATCGGCTACCGAAATTATTGCTGCAGAAGCAGGCAACCAGGATTTGTCAGACACTATTCCTTTAGACATCTCCACTCCTGCACGTGGGACTGCTAGACCCCCTGCTTCTATGTCTATCAAGGCTTTTTCCAGGGCAAAACCAGCCAAATTTTCTAAGACTTTGCCTACAAAAGCCCCCTCTCACAGGCCTACCTCTAGTTCACAGATTCTCAGCCTGGCTGAGGATCTTATTTCTTTGATCAGGGGATCCCAACCTCACCCAGACAGGGTCTCTCAACCTCCTCCAGATAAGAGGCCTAGGACTGAACCCCCTGAACCCCTCCCTATAGACTGTTCCTACGATGGCTCAGATATTTCTGACCATCAGGAAGGCCCATATTCACCTTATGAGGATTCTGATGCAGAAGACTCCATTCCTTCTGCTTCCCCTCCTGAAGAATTTTCTTTTGGGGAAACCCTACACTCTATGAGGGAACACTTCCAATGGCAGGGCCAGGATTTTTCAGATTCAAGGAAAAGGCTAAGGACTTTTTTACATTTACCACAGCATAGGCCTTTAGCCATACCTCCTTTACTATCAGTTGTTGATGATGCATATAATGATGCCAGTACTGCCCCTGATTCTCTCCCTCCGGCCCCTGCCAAACCTGATAGATATTACAGGGTCCCGGACTCTCACTACCACTTGTATAAGGCTCATGTTGCAGACCCAGAAACCATTTCTCAGGGCCCTAAAGGTGTTGCAGCTGCCTCTGCCAAAAACCCTCTTCCCTCTGAAAGGGAATCTAGAGCATTAGAGCGATGGGGTAAAAAGGTTTATACATCTCATACTCTTTCGTGCCAGGGCCTTAAACTGTCAATTTCACATGATTCAGTACCAGGAATTTTTGTTAGACCAGCTAAATAAAAAACTGTCCTCTCCTGAACCTATAGACCGTAAGTCCCTTCAGGATTTGGTACATAACTCAGCAGGTCAGTAATCATTTTTAAAATGTGGCTATGATGCACTGGAGGCTTCTTTTAGATCAGCTATGACTGGAGCAGTGATTCGAAGGCATGCCTGGTTAAAATAGCAATCCTTACCAGACCATGTTAAGTCAAAACTCCTATATGCTCCTATGGAGAAACAAAGTTTGTTTGGCTCCCCTGCACAGAAGGTTCTAAAGAAAGTGGAAGAAAAAGCAAAATCTGTCCAAACAGTCAAGGATTTTTTGCAGGTACAACCACCGAGGTTTAGCAGAAATTGGCCATCTAAGAATTGGTCCTTTCCAGACACCTCCAGAGCACAGAGAGGCAGAAATAGACGCCCAAGAGGCAGAGGTCAATCTACGGGTGCCTACAGGGGTCGTCAGTGGCAACCTGCCAACCAGAGAAGTGCTGCCACAGCTACGACTACAACCACTCCAACAGGACAGACACAATGACTTGGCTCTGATTCCGCCTACCAGGGAACAACTGGAAGCACCCTTGGGCGGAAAGCTAGCCTTATTTTCAGACAACTGGCATTGTATTACAGGAGACAAATGGACTTTACAAACAATAGACAAGGGCTACAGGTTTCACTTCCACACACTACCAAAAAGGAGAGGAATGCCAAACCTTCCACCAAGCCAAAAAACAGAGGCTCTAAAACAAATCATCAACTTACTAAGGATGAGAGCAATAGAAAAGGTACCATCTATGGAACAAGGCCAAGGATTTTACTCCAGACTATTCCTTGTACCAAGAAAAGAAAATCAATGGAGACCTATTTTCGACTTGTCTGCACTGAACACATACCTCATTGTTCCAAAATTCAAAATGCTGACCCTCCAGCAACTTCTTCCCATGTTGGGCAAGGAGTCTTGGCTGGTGACTCTAGATCTCAAGGAGGCATACCTGCACGTCCCTATACGACCAGATTGCAGAAGACACCTCAGATTTCTTGCAGGATCAGAGCATTATCAATTCTCAGCATTGCCCTTTGGCTTATCTACTGCGCCCAGAGTATTCACGAAATGCCTGGCATCCGTAATTGCTCATTGCAGGCTTCAGGGAATTCAAATTTACCCATACCTGGACGACTGCCTAATACAAGCGGACAACAAAACAAAATTAACAAAAGATTTGGCCATTGTCATACAACTGTTGCAAGCCTTGGGATACACAGTCAACATTCAAAAGTCAAGGCTAGTACCATCCCAAAGGATAACATTTTTGGGTGCAGAACTGGATACAACAACTCAGATGGCTTTTCTCAGAGGAAAAACAAAAGCAACTACCAGTCTATTTCATGGCATTAACAACACAAACTCGGCTTACTGCAAGGAAAGTCCTGCAAGCCCTGGGTTACATGGCATCCTGCATAATATTGATTCCACATGCCAGGTTGCATATGAGGAAGTTGCAATGGTACCTAAGGAATGTATGGTCTCAACACAAGCACAGTCTAGAAGCCCAGATTCCAATTATCCCATGCCTGAAAAAAGAGTTCCTGTGGTGGGCTCAGGCCTGTCAGATAAACAGAGGATTGCCTTTCCACAAACCACATCCAAGCCAGACCATCACCACGGACGCCTCAGACCTAGGGCTGGGGTGCACATGGAAGACAAGTGCATACAAGGCCTATGGTCCCAAAACCAGCTGAATCTACACATAAATCTAAAGGAGATGCTGGCAGTGAAACATGCAATCCAGGCATTCAGACCATTCCTCCAACAAGGTCACCTGCTGATAAGGACGGACAATACCACAGTGATGTGGTACATCAACAAACAGGGAGGTACACACTCATACCCCCTATGCCGTATGGCAATGGACCTGTGGAATTTGGCCCTGGATCTCAACATTCAACTGCAGGCCAGATTTGTACCAGGAAAAGAAAATTCACTAGCAGACACCTTAAGCAGAACTACCACGGATGCTCACGAATGGATGCTGCATCCAGATATTTTCAAAACCATAACAAAGAAATGGGGAATGCCAGAGATAGACCTGTTCGCCTCCCCACACAACCACCAATTGAAGAAATTCTGCTCGAGTATACCACCCACTTGCCTGGAGGGTGGACTCCCTTTTCTGCAGCTGGAAAAACCTGACAGCATATGCATTTCTACCTCTTCCTTTGATGTACAAAGTCCTACTGAAGATCAGAGAGGAACAGCCAAAGGTAATCCTGATAGCTCCAGACTGGCCAAGACAACATTGGTACCCACTACTGAGAAGCATGTCTCGGGCACACTCATGGCCTCTACCTCTATGTCCATTACTTCTAACTCGGAACAACTACAAGATCCTGCATCCAAACTTGAAAACACTGCAGCTAACTGCTTGGAATATTGCATAAAACAAAATCAACCAGATTTGTCTCAGAGGGTTAAGGACATTATCCTGGAGGCTCGAAGACCCTCCACAAGGAAAACATATTCAGCCAAATGGAAAAGATTCCTCATTTGGAGTGCAGCAAAGGGAGAAAATGTCTCATTGGCAAACATAGCACACATCCTGGAATACTTAGCAGAACTGTTCCACAATGGCCTATCCTACTCCTCCGTTAAGATTCATGCATCAGCAATTTCAGCAGAGTACAACATGGATCCGCCTGTCTTCTCGCATCCTCTACTCAGGCAGTTCTTGAGAGGAATCAAAAACGTAAAACCTCCAAGGAAACCACCTCTACCTGCATGGGATCTCAACTTTGTGCTGGAAAAATTAACACTTCCCCCTTTTGAACCAGCAGCAACAGCAGACTTACAGTACTTATCTTGGAAAACTGCATTCCTGCTAGCAATCACTTCAGCAAGAAGGCTATCTGAGTTACAGGCATTAATGGCAGTCCAGCCTTTCCTTATCTTCCATCAGGACATAGTGTCTCTGAGAACTAATCCTACTTTTATGCCAAAGGTGGTCTCCAGGGTATCATTGACCCAAGCTATTCATTTACCTACATTCTTCCCCAACCCACAGAACAGGGGAGAAAGACTACTACACACCTTGGATGTGCACAGACAATTGCGCTACTATCTGGACAGAACTAAGGTCAGCAGAAAAACAGACCAGCTTCTGGTAGCATATGCAACAGGAGTGCAAGGAAAAGCAATTTCAAAACAGACAATCTCAAAATGGATAGGAAATTGCATTAGATTCTGCTACTCTTTTCGTGGAAAGTCAACTCCTGAAAATATCAGGCCTCACTCCACAAGAGCTACAGCCACCACTACAGCTTTCCTACGAGGAGTGGCTACCAAAGACATTTTAGAAGCTGCTACTTGGAGCTCCGTGCATACATTTGCCAAGCATTATAATCTTCCTTTATACTCCAGATCCCGAGCAGGTTTTGCAACTGCTGTTTTGCAAGGGATCTTAACTACACCATCATTATCTTAGTGCCTCCTCCCCCAGTTTAGCTATGGTATTCTACCCATATGTTAGGACTGCAGATGCATCCTTGAAGGACATAGTACAGTTTTGTACCTACCATAAATGTAGATGTCCGATAGGTATGCATCTGCAGTCAGGATTACCCACCCTCCTTCCCCTCTGTGGTATTCCTAGGGTACTTACCCTCTTTAGCTAGCTGGGGGAATCTATTATGGTGTATTTGTTTGTATGTATATATATATATGTCTATATATTTTGCTCTCTACTGTTTGGAATAATCTGCATTTATCCAAATTTAGCCTTCTTAGAGGGCACCTGGCATCTGGGGCAAGAAACACTGAGGAAAATGGCGTCGGCTGATGCCTTTATACCCCAGCAGCTGTGACGTCGGGTGAAGTGCGACATCAGCCGAGGCCAGACCCAGACTTTGAATCCGGCCGATCAAGGGCTGCCTGAGGCAGGACAACCCATATGTTAGACTGCAGATGCATACCTATCGGACATCTACATTTATGGTAGGTACAAAACTGTACTTTATGAACCCTTCAGCTCCTTGGGACCTCA
>NC_056726.1:187407918-187422918 GCF_019279795.1 Protopterus annectens
CAAACTTGGACCGCCATGTGTCAGGATAGTGTTGACCTGAAGGTCTGAGAAATAGATGCCAAATTGGATAGGACCCAGTGCTGAACCATGTGGTAAACCACTGGTAACTTTTTCCTTTAAGATGTGATACTTGTGACCAAATGCGTTCTGTCTGACAAACCAGTTTGCTATCCACTATGCAGAGTAAGCCTTTATATTCAGATTTACAACCCTGTGAATAATGTCAATTTCCTTGTGCAGGTCTAGATATATATTGATATTTGCATAAGCACTTATCCACTGCTTTAGTGACTTTTTCAAAATTAATTAATGAGGTTAAAGAAAAGAGATGTTCTCTTGTCAAAGCCAAGTGAATCAGGGTCCAGGAGAAAGATGAAAGGTGATGCACTTGAGCTTCTCCACACCCAAACTGCCACAGGCAAAGTCCCGTACCATTTTCTTACAAGCCTTAGCCCCCCCCCCCCCCCCATGTTCCAGAAAGCCCATAACGCATACTCATTGGAGACTCTTATCATCCAACCCAATGCCATATTCATGGACAACTTTAACTACCCCACTATTAACTTGGAGTCATATATGACTTTAAACTTGCAAGCCAAGCGATTCCTGGATTTTATAAGCACAAATTACCTTGACTGGGGGGAGGGGCAAAAACGTACTCTATATATGGTCCTCACAAATATGTCAGATTGCTGCATCCCCCTTCCAGTAACGTTGGGCCCAAAGGCTATCTCCTTTGAAATAAAAATTAAACCCAGCTTCCCACCTAACCCCAGAACATTTGGGAACTATTTTAAGGTTAACTTCTTATTAACTGGTAACCTGGCAAAATTTCAAGTCCATTGCACCCCAAACACTGAGAATGCAATGTCTATATGGAATTGTTCACAGAGACCCTGTGCAATCATGTTAATAGATGTTGAGGAGAGAGCTCTGTCTACCAGGAATAAGCTCAGAACAATCTCTAAAAACAAGCCACCCTGGTGGAATCCCATAAATAGGTTGTACAACAAAAGGGGAAAAAAGTACTAGCAAAACGTATGAATTGCAATATGCAGCAGCATAAAAACTCCCTCATCAATCTAAACAAACAGCTCTAAGGGCAAATCAAGTCTACCATTGCTACTTTTGAGGTGTAAATGGCTTACCAGGCCAAGGATAGCCATGACTTTCTTTAGTTATGTCCACAGTCTCAAAGGCAGCACACAACAGTGTCCAAAGCTAATTGTAAATGGACCCATCTTCACTGAGATGGAAGATATTGGCTAGCAAATTCATCTCTAATTTTAACCCCCTGACCACTCTGCAGGAAATACCATTGAAAATACCCCCCCCCCCCCTGCTTTCATTAGGGATTAGGTCTACTCTCCAAGGCCAAGAACACTGCATTGATGGTCCCCTGTAATATTCCAGAATGCCTGCTTAATCACATGAAACGCAATCTTTCAGGACTACTGGAGTCTCTATTCAGCCAAAAGCCTCCATACAGGCTTTGTGTAATGAGAATGGAGAACTGTGATGGTCATCCTTCTGCACAGCAGGCTGGCCATGGCATTTGATACAGTACCCCACTTGGGCATTGTAAACAGAATCATCGTTATTGTCATAAACCCGTATGTTACCCGCTGCATTGCCAGATGGTTCAGATGGGACCTAGGAAGTTAAGACAGGAGAGTCCACCTCCACAGTGAGGCTGGTCACTCGTGGATTTCCTCGGAGCTCTATGCTAGATCTGATCATATTTGTCATCTGCTTCTGTGAAGTCAAGGCCAATGTCAAGGGCCTCTGACTGACCAAATTTGAGGACTATTGCGAACAAGGAACAGTCATAGAATTCCCCCAAGACACTTGTATCCACCAGGAAGAGCAATCACATACAAATAACATGTGCCAAAACCACAGTTTAAATCTCAATGCTAGGAAATGTTTAATAGTACCCTTTGGACTGTTGGCTACCCCCAGGAAACTACCTCACTGAGAGCACACCCCTAAGAGTCAACCCAGTAGTAAGGGATTTGGGTACATATGTGGCCTGTAGTCTGGCTTTCAACCAACATGTGTTGAAGGTAGTAAGGAAATCATTCTATGTTGCTCAACTTGTATAAGCAAAAGTGTAGCACCTAGGTACAAGAAGTCACTCTTCCACTGTATTCAACCCTCATCAGACCTATCATTGAGTACAGCACCCCCTTTCGGTATATACTTGACCAGGCACATTCAACAACTGGAAAGTTCACAGAGGTTCTTCACAAAAAGAATACAAGGCATTAGCACTGAGTCCTATGCTGATCACCTTAAAGCCATGTCCCTGTATTCTGTCTCCTACAGACAGTTGAGGGGCAATGCTTGTCTGGGATAAAAGACATCTCTGAATTCCACTCTGATGGTACTTTTGCATATCAGCATAACAAATAGCATCAGAATTAGAAAGTCTAGGAATTAAAGCTCGCTTAAGACTTAAATAGGACATGTTTGAGGGACAGATACAAGTCTCAGAGAATACCACTTCTCTGGAACATGCTTCCCTTCCATGTTAAGCAGAGTTCTTCCCTAACCTAATTTAAATATAGAGCTGATAAGTATATTTTTTGGCACTTTAACTGTTCAGAGTTCTGCACTCTTTATTTTTGACTGAATTATTTATATATTTGCTGGCAGAATTTTGTTTTTTGATATGTGCTGAAACTTTTTTCCCCACCCTCCCAACCTATTGCTGTTGTGTTCCTAAAGTTGGTGGCTTTTGCAGTTGCCCGCCCCTACTGTAAATTTGATCTGGGACACTCCTCCCAGACCCATCTCTTTAGCTCATTCTACCTAATACAGAGATCATTTGGGAAGGCCAAACCCCTTAGTCCCTTAACCTTTAATTATCTTCTGTTCCTGCTCTCTCCCTTTTTACTTTATATATATATATATATATATAAATAAATAAAGACACTTTATTCAGCTGCTTATATTTTTCTAATTTGTATTTCCTCCTGCTACTTTACTTCATCTTGCTTTGCTTTTTCCTTTTACTTGTTGCCTGTTCTCTAAAGTGTTCAACTGCATCTTTTCTGTTGCATTTATTACTGCTTGTTTATAGCCTTTCTAAATTAAGTGCTATTGTAAATCCTTAGATGTTATGTGGTCCTATCTCGCCTCCATTCTTTACTCAGGGGTTCGACTCTGCCAACTATTTCTCTAGCACAAAGTCTCTAATTGGCTGGGCTAACCCAGTATCCAAAGATGCACCTCGCCCTAGCCCCAGATCTCGTTTGCCACTCGTAGAGTTAGGACGTGGTCTCGCTTAGTTGTGGCTAAGTACCCTTTTCAAATACTTTTCTAAGTATTTTAGTAATCAGTTATATTGCAAAAGCTATTTTAATAGCTGCTACTCTTTTTGACTAGTAATTGTGTGCTTTTGTGAGGACTGTGTTTGTGGTATTCCTCTGTTTCACAGGCTAGGCCCGTTTAACTTAGAGGACCTAGTCCTCTCCAGTGTTGTTCCCTTGTATTTTTTGTGCTGGTTTTTTGAGTTGTGGGTAGTTTTCCCTCCAAGAAACGTTTAACTTAGAGTTTACTTGGCCGTTCGTGTGTTTTGGTTTTTCCCGCCTTCCTCTTGTGTTGTCTCTGTCAGCTTGGTGGTGTGCTTTTGTTATGTCTAAAGAGCCAAAAGAACATAAACCCTCCAGGTTTAAGATGTGTACCAAATGTGGCTACAAGATGTACATTACAGATGGGCATTCCATCTGTTTGTTGTCTGGGTGCTATTCACCTACAAGAGTCCTGCAGTTTTTGCCACGTGTTTAGCCCTAGGGTACTGCAGGGAAAAAAAAGTAAACTGATTTTGAAGGGCCTGATTAAGCCTTCCTTTGAGGAGGCCTTAGATTCTTCGTCTTCTAGTGTTAAATCTAAGCCTGCTAAGGCCAAGAAAAGATTTCCGGCTCCGTCTGCCTCTTCGGAGCCTTCAGAGATGGTTTCAAAAGTGGATACTTCCTCCTCGGCTCCATTGTCCTTGGGGCCGCAGGAGAAAGTTTCGGTTATGGATACTACCTCCTCGGCTCCATTGTCCTCTGGGCCGCAGGAGGTATCTGTTGTACTGGAGTCGACCTCGGCTCCGATATTATTGGGGTCTATTCGGAGCCGGTCACCCAGTGTCAGGCATGAGTCTCCAGGTATCCCGATCCCCTTCTATTTCTTCCAGATCCTCTAGGCTGTCTGATTTGGATGTGGATAGGGTGGTCCAGAGGCTCCTGCAGTCGTCAGTGTTAGCAAAACTGTTTTCGGCTCTGGAGCCAGTCCCTGTCCTGGGACCGATGATTCCTCCTCCGCGCACCCATGTGTCGTCGGAGCCAGAGTGCCCCGCGCCGAGTGATGTCCTTGTGTCTGCTCCGATACCCCAGGTGAGTTTATCGGAGCTGTCGTCTGCTCGAACCATGACGCTTCTGTCCTCTGGTTTCAGTACTCTGGTTTCCTCAATCGGACCCAAGGGGGATACCTCGGGACTCCTGTCGGTTCAGAGTCTCCCTCTCGGTGCATCGGCTTGGGGAATCTCGACTCTGGTCGTGGTCTTGGAGATGGGTCGGTCCTCGGATTCGGGGGGACCTGCCTTCGAGGCCATGAGGAGCGCACTGGCTAGATCGTCAGTCACATCACCTGGATCGGTCACTCCAGCCCCATACACCCCGGCTACAGCCTCTGATGCCTCCCTGTCCGTGGATGGCGGAGCCCGAAGGTCTGGGGATACCCCCTTGAGTGGTCCCCTACTTTCTGAGGGCCCCTCAGAGTCGGTGCCTGAGGAGCCCCCCAGAAAGTTGTTGTGCAAGAGGAAGCACATAGACTCCCAGGACGAGTCCCTCACCTCTGATACCGACCTCGAGGAGTCAGAGGGGTCCCCCAAGTCATCCTCCGATGATGTCTCTTTCGCCAACATCCTGGAGATTTTGAGGCAGAGAGGCGACTGGCCTTCCAAGGACCCCCTCTGAGGAGGAGTCGGTATTCCTCAAGGCCTTCGGAGCTCAACCCTCTGCCTCCTGGGTGTCTCCACCCTTCGACGAACTTCTTGATTTGATTTGTCGAAGGGTGTGGGAGAACCCTGATTCCGTGGAACCGGCGCCCAGACATCCAAATAAGAACCTTTCTGCTCCCCGGGGGAAAAGTTCCTGACCAAAGGGGTTTCGGTAGATGCCTTGGTGGTGGCGGCAGCTACTCAGCAGGAAGTTGCAGAGGCTTCTTCCGTCCATCCTCCTAACAAGGAGTCCAGGAGTATGGACCGGTATGGGAAGCGTACCCTGTCTTCTGCGACCTTTACCTTGCGGTCGCTGAATTACCTTTGTCATTTCACTTGGCTACAAAGAGATTTCCTTAAGGAGCTAGGAGATACTCTGACGGGTAACATGCCTGAGGCGGTAACGCAAACTGTTAACGCCCAGTTGTCTTCCCTTGGTTCCATTGTCAACTCGTCCATGAGGCTCATATCTTAAGCAGCCGAAGGGGCGAGTAGGGCAGCTAGCTCAGGTGTAGCTCAAAGAAGGCAAGCCTGGATGCATCTGTGTCATTTCGCGGAGGCCTTTAAGTGTTCCTTCACTGACGCCCCCTTTGATGGGTCCTCTCTTTTCGGGACCAAAGTGAAAGACCAGATGCGAACAGGAGGGAAAGACACTATCTGCCGTAGGGGCCCATTTCTCTCTCCCTTCTAGGCCTTACCCCAAGGCTCAGAGAGGGGGGAAAATGTGGTTCAAGAAGTCTCTGAGGCCTTTCCCTACAGCTCAAGGTGAGTCCCTCTCCAAAGGCAGAAGAGGGGGAAATTATTCTGGAAGACGCTGTCCTAGAGGCAGAGGAGGCCCCCCGCAACTCGGGAGACTGCGATTCCTTTTGCGGATCTTCCTTCCAGCGTTCCTGAGGCGTTGCCCGACTGTGCTGTTCCGGAGCTAGTCAGGGGGCTGAATTTCATTGCATCTGGAAGCCTGGGAAAGCATCACCCTGGATCGTTGGGTGCTTTGAATAGTTACCGGAGGTTACGCTATTCCCTTTGTATCAACACCCCCTCCAGTCAGAAGAATCCCGGACGTCCCACTCAGCAACGGGATCAAGCAGCACTAGAAGTTACAAAGCTGCTAGAAAAAGGAGTCATCCAACCAGTCCCCTCAGACCATATCAGATCAGGAACTTACTCAAGACTCTCTTTGGTGGAGAAAAGAACAGGGGACCTGAGACCCATTCTGGATCTCAGTCGACTGAATCACTACGTTCTGAAGTCCAAGTTCCGAATGATCACGCTTCAGTCCATTTTTCCATTGCTGAAAAAAGGAGTATGGATGTGCTCCATCGATCTCAAGGATGCCTACTACCACATCAAGATGGACAAGGCATCCAGGAGCCACTTATGCTTCCGGCTGGGAGCCAGTCACTTCCAGTTTCGTGCCCTGCCCTTTGGTCTCTCCACAGCCCCCAGGGTGTTCACCAAGTGTTTGGCAGTGGTGACATCTCACCTGAGACGTCAGGGATTCCAGGTGTTTCCGTATCTGGACGACTGGCTTATCACCGCCCCCACCAGGCATCTGCTCGTTCAAGCCAGGGAGACTACCATAGCACTGTGCCAACAATTAGGAATTACTTTAAACTGGGAAAAGTCTGCCTTGCTGCCCTCACAGCGTGTTGTTTTTATAGGCGCAGAGCTAGACTCTATTCAGATGCGAGCCTTTCTGCCACAAGGGAGAATAAGAGTGCTGCAGTCTCAGATCCACGCACTGTTGCCCCTCAGAGTTCAAGCCAGGTTAGTTCTCCAGCTTTTAGGCTCAATGGCCGCCATCATGCTGGTGCCTCTGGCCAGGTTACATATGCGGATTCTGCAATGGCTCCTTTCTGCCCAATGGTCATTTCAGAAACTTCCTCTTTCCCACTTGATACTTCTCACGGAATGGTGCAAACAGGACCTCCACTGGTGGCTGCGTTCCGCCAATCTGGACAAAGGGAGGAGCTTGATTCCTATGTCTCCAGCGGCCACTGTGACCACGGACGCCTCCCAGATGGGGTGGGGGGGGTATTACCTTGGCAGGACAGTCCAAGGCACGTGGCAAGATCACAAGGTACATCTGCACATCAATGTTCTGGAGATTAGAGCGGTGTTTCTAGTGTTGCGAGCACTCCAAGATACACTCTACCTCTGGGAACGATTGCGATTCACTCGGACATCACCATAGTGTGGTACCTGAACAAGCAAGGGGGAACCAAGTCTTATCCCCTCTGCAGAGAGGCATGCGAGTGTGGCATTGGGCAGTATCTTCCCAACGGTTCTTAGTGGCAATGCACATTCCGGGAAAGTCCAATGTGATAGCGGACAGGCTGAGCAGAGCTATTCTGATGCCTTACAAGTGGTCCCTGAACAACCGAGTGGCGGTTCAAATTTTCAACAGGTGGGGTCAGCCTTGCTGCGATCTCTTTGCCAGTCCCCTCAATGCCAAATGCAGCGAGTACTTCACACTGACCCCCCCACAGGGGGAGTCACCCAGGGACGCTCTAGCCCACGATTGGCCTCCCGGTCTGGTCTACGCTTTCCCTCCGTTTCCTCTGTTACCAAGAGTGATTCAGAACGCCATATCCTTGGGAAGCAGGATGATTCTTATTGCTCCACACTGGCCTCAACAAGTATGGTTCCCTTTTCTTCAGAAGTACGCAGTGGATGGTCCTTGAACTCTGGACCCAGTGCCAGACCTCCTGACTCACATGTCAGGCCAGCTCCATCCATCGCTGCAAACCCTCAGGCTGTGACAGCCTGGCTACTCCACTTCCATCACTAGTTAAGACGGCATTCTTCTTCACTGGAGGTGGTACACATCTTGTCTTCATTTCATAAGTCTTCTACCAGGAAAATTTATTCCAGCAAATGTAAGAGATTCTCCATTTGGTCTCAGGCCCAAGGTTTGGACCCCTTCACAGCCCCAGTTCCATCGGTTTTAGATTTTTTTAGCCCTTATTTTCCGTCAGGGCTCTGCGCCCGCTGCCATTAAAGTGCAATTGGCTGCAATCTCCAATTTCCATACATCTTACGAGCCCTCTCTTATGGGCTATAAACTCTGCAAGGCCTTCTTGAAAGGCACTTGGCTACTTCGCCCTCCTGTGTCAGAGCCTGTCATGCCATGGGACCTAAATCTTGTGCTACAAGCCATCACTTCACCACCCTTTGAACCAGCTGTCACCTGTGAACTGAAATTTTTATCTTGGAAAACGGCGTTTCTAATAGCCATTGCATCAGCCAGAAGAGTATCAGAACTTCAAGCTCTGTCCAGTAAACCTCCGTATTTGACCTTTCATAAGGACAGAGTTTCACTGAGACTTAACTCGTCCTTCCTTCCAAAGGTGTCATCCACTGTTAATCTCCATCAATCTATCGCGTTACCAGTGTTCTTTCCAAATATTTCCAATAAAGCAGAGTTCAGGTTCCATCAGTTGGATGTGCACAGGCAATTGAGATTCTATTTACACAGGACTAAACAGGTTAGGAAGTCTGATCAGCTGTTTGTGTCAATTTCAGAGAACAGAGCAGGTTGTCCTGTTTCCAAGTGCACAATTTCTAAATGGATTAAAGATTGTATTTCCTTCATCTACTCGGCGGCAGGCAGAAGTTTACCTTTTCCCGTCAGAGCTCACTCTACCAGGGCAATGTCTACATCGATAGCTTTCCATTCCAGGCTTTCACTGGATGACATTTTTGTGCTGCGGCCACCTGGGCCTCTCTTCACACCTTTATCACTCATTACAAGCTGGACATGGCTTCTAGGGGCCGGGCTTCCTTTGGTTCCACGGTTCTCAGGAGTATCTTTCTATGAGCCTCCCAGGATAGAAGTGCTGGGGACGCTGCCCCGTGAGTAAAGAATGGAGGGCAAGATAGGACCACATAACATCAGTTATGTACTCACCATAATGATCAATGTATGTGGTCCATCTCGCCTACATTCTTACGTACCCTCTCACCTGCCCCCTTCCTAGAGGATTTGGAGGAATATTGGCTCTGTGAACCCTTCAAGGTCAGTTGCTTTTTCTTTCTTTGGCTGGAATTCCTTCCAGTGTTCGTCATGTATGGGTTATGATTGGTATGGTTGCAAACAAGATCCGGGGCTAGGGCGAGGTGCATCTTGGGATACCGGGTTAGCCCAGCCAATTAGAGACTTCGTGCTAGAGAAATAGTTGGCTGAGTCGGAGCCAATTCTCGGCACCGAACCAGTGAGTAAAGAATGTAGGCGAGATGGACCACATACATCGATTGTTATGGTGAGTACATAACTAACTGTTATGACTCTGTCATAATCCATGTTGGCATGAATGAATTGAGATGTACCTCTCCGGACTATAAGAAGAGAGGCATGACTGAGCTCGCTGATTGTGTCCCAGGCGGGTATGTCCCTAGCCATAAGCAGCATTGTGCCGTCACCCAGAATGATGCCTCAACACAAACAGAAAATGACTGACTTAAACAATTGACTTTGATGTTCATCGTGCATACAGCTGCAGTCATAACAGATAGGTTCTCCTGCCGTCAGGCGGGTCCTCTGTCGGCCGAATTCCAAAGTCTAGGTCCAGTGTCGGTTGTCATTGCCTCTTCCCTGACGTTAGTGCGACAGGGGTATAAAAGAACCAGCCGACGCCATATTCTTCAGTCTTTCTTGCCGCGCGGTGCCCGAAGCAGAAGCAGTTCGCAAGTGCCGGTTGGCCAGCTCCTGAGATTACGAAAAATTTGGAAAACCAAAGTCTTCTTAAAAGCCAAGTACCCCGTTGGGGAAACTTTTCTTGCCTCAGACCGATGTCAGACAAAGTTAGTAATTGTATTTCTTGTGGGAAGCAAATACCGCATAAGGATTTCCATTCCCTCTGTATACATTGTTTAGGCCCAGACCACGACGTCTCGGCCTGTCACTGTTGTGCTACATTCAACAAACGCACTATTAAGCGTCGGGTGGAGTTCGCCCAGCATTTTTTTGGGAAAGCTTTTAATTATACCATGTCGTCGGATACTCCGACACCGGTTTTGTCTAAAAAATGCAGAGACAAGGACCGACACTCTAGGTCCGCGGCCTCTACTGACACCACGCCAAAGACGACTACACGTGGTCCGGTTCTCAGTGAGGCGCCTACGCATCCCCTGACTACCGACGACACATCTTTGGCGGTGTCTCCTATACCCGAGGTTGCAGGCTCCTCGGCCCACACACCGACTACAGATAACGAAGCCACTCTTGGCGTTGAAACACAGAATGTGGACAGGTCCACCTCCACTCAAGATGTCTTCAGACCTTCCTCTTCTTTCTCCATCAAGGCTTTCACCAAGTCTAAAGCAACCATGCACCCTAAGAGACCAGTTACACAGGGCCCATCTCCAGGCCCCATGCCTAAGAGACAGATGCTTAAAATGGCTGAGGATTTAATTACTCTAATCAGAGGTTCTCAGCCACCTCCGGACAAAAGGCCCAGAGTGGAGAAAGATTCCCCCTCCTCTGATCAGGGATCCATTATTTCAGAACACTCTGATCAGGAACAGGCTTACTCCCCTTTTGAAGACTCTGATGCAGAGGAGTCTATTCCTTCTGTATCCCCCCCCCCTGAGGATTTCTCATTTGGGGAAACTTTGCATACCTTAAGGGAACACTTCCACTGGGAAGGCCAGGATTATTCAGATTCCAAGAAAAGGCTCAGGGAATTTCTTTTGTTACCCCAGCACAGGCCTCTGGCTATACCTCCTGTCTTGGGCATCCTAGATGATGTTTACTCTGAGGCCTGCCTTAACCCGGACTCTCTACCTCCAGGTCCAGTTAAGCCTGACAGGTACTACAGGGTTCCTGACTCACACCAATTTCTTTACAAAAGCCATGCTGCTGACCTAGAAACCATCTCACAGGGGCCCAAGGGAGTTAAGGCTTCCATTGCCAAAAATCCATTGCCTTCCGAGAGAGATTCCAGATCCTTAGAAAGGTGGGGAAAAAAGGTATATACCTCGGCTACCTTAACCATGAGGGCCTTAAACTGTCAGTTTCATATGCTAAAATACCAACAGTTTCTGTTATCTCAATTGAAAAATAAAATGTCACAACCTGAACAACCAGACTTGAAGGAGTTGCAGGATTTGATGCATAGTGCAGAACAAGTGGGTAAACATACCTTACAATGTGGTTTTGATGCTCTAGAGGCCTCATGTAGAGCTGCTGTTACAGGCTCAGTCATACGCAGGCATGCTTGGTTCAAGGAACAAACCTTGCCTGATTATGTCAAAGCTAAATTACTAGACGCCCCTCTTCAAAAGGATGTACTATTTGGGGCAAATGCTGAGGAAGTATTACGAAAAATGGAGGAAAAAGCTAAATCAATGCAAACTGTGAAAGAATTTCTGCAGGTTCAACCACCACGTTTTAGTAGAAATTGGCCTTCCAAAAACTGATCGTTTCCTGCCACGGACAGACCCCAAAGAGGCAGATACAGGTGCCCGAAGGGCAGAGGACAACCGCAAGGATTGTACAGAGGCAGACAATGGCAAGCTCCTACACCAAGAGGTGGTGAGGACAACTCACAATCTTTCAGAAAACAGACCCAATGACTTTCCCCTTTGCAGGCCAACCAGGTCTCAAATGGCAGTCCCCTTAGGAGGAAAGCTGGCACTATTCTCAAAAAATTGGCATTTTGTCACAAAGGACAAATGGATCCTGGACATTATAAACAGAGGCTACAAATTCCACTTTCATACCCTTCCAAAAATGAGAGGCATGCCAAAACTGACACACAATCAAAGGGTAGAGGCACAAAAGCAAATTTCAGATCTTATAAACATGAAAGCTATTCAAGAGGTACCTACACACGAACAAGGTCAAGGTTTTTATTCCAGGCTATTTCTGGTGCCAAGGAAGGGAAAAGATTGGAGACCTATTTTGGATCTTTCCATCCTAAACACATTCCTACTCGTACCAAAATTCAAGATGCTCACTCTACAGCAACTTCCTCCCATGCTGGGCAAGGAGTCTTGGCTGGTAACATTGGACCTCAAGAAGGCATACCTGCATGTCCCAATCAGACAAAATTGCAGAAGATACCAGATTTCTTGCAGGTTCAACAAATTATCAATTCTCTGCATTGCCCTTTGGCTTATCTACTGCGCCCAGAGTATTCACGAAATGCATCAGTAATTGCCTACTGCAGACTTCAAGGGATACAAATATACCCTTATTTGGACGACTGCCTGATCCAAGCGGACAGCAAGCACATTCTTCTGAAACATCTGGCTTATGTAATAATGTTATTAAACTCTCTGGGATACACAGTCAACAAAGAGAAATCAAGGCTAATACCCTCTCGGAATATAATTTTCCTGGGCGCCAATTTGGACACAAACACCCAGATGGCATTCCTCATGCCAGAGAAGCAGGGGCAACTAATTCATTACTTCAAAACACTGGCAAATTGCACCAGGCTGACTGCAAGGAAAATCCTGCAGGCTCTGGGATTCATGGCATCTTGCATCTTGCTAATCCCATGTGCAAAGCTGCATATGAGAAAACTACAATGGTACCTAAAAAACATATGGTCTCAACACAGCCACAGTTTGGAAACAATAATACCACTACTTCCATATCTGCAAAAGGAATTTCTGTGGTGGGCTCAAGCATATCAAGCAAACACAGGTCTTCCATTCAGCAAGTCTCAAGCAAATCAAGTCATCACAACAGACGCCTCGGACTACACCTGGGGGGCGCACATGACAGACTGGTGCATTCAGGGCAAATGGTCCCAAAAAGAAAAGCACCTTCACATCAATCAAAAAGAAATGCTTGCAGTAATAAATGCTATTATAGCTTTCAAGGACCTTCTACAACCAGGTCAACTATTGATAAGAACGGACAACACCACAGTTCTGTGGTACATAAACAAGCAGGGAGGAACACATTCCTATCCCCTATGCAGACTGGCCATATCACTTTGGAACATGGCCATGGACTTACAAATGGAACCACAAGCACAGTACTTGCCAGGCAAGGAAAACACGCTGGCAGACAACCTAAACAGGAATATGACAGATCCACACGAATGGATGTTGCATCCAAAAGTTTTTACAGAAATAATCCAAGAATGGGGAAGGCCAGACATAGATCTCTTTGCCTCCCACAAAAATCATCAATTGACAAAATTCTGCTCGAGGACCTCCACCCAAAGACCTGGAGAGTGGACGCTCTCTCTTTCAGCTGGACATCAATGACAGTTTATGCCTTCCCTCCTCTTCCTCTGCTGCCCAAAGTCCTATTGAAGACCAGAGCAGACAGACCAAAGATGATCCTCATTGCTCTGGACTGGCCAAGGCAACACTGGTTCCCACTCCTGAGGAGCCTGACTCATTCCCCTCCATGGACCCTGCCTCTAATGCCTCCTCTTCTGACTCAGCACAGCTTCAAAACTCTTCACAGTCAGCTAAAAACACTCAATCTAGCCACATGGAAGATTCCTTAGCATCACAGCAGGCCCTACTCTCCAAGGAGGTGCAGGATGTCATTTTGGAGGCCAGAAGGCCATCAACTAGAAAAGCTTACTCCGCAAAATGGAAACGTTTTTGTGTCTGGAATGAGAAAAAGGGCCAGAACCCTGGAACACTGAATTTACCTCAAATACTACAATATTTGGCTGAACTACTAAGCAGTGGACTTTCGTTCTCCTCCATCAAAATCCATGCCTCAGCCATTTCTGCAGAATACAACACTGATCCTCCTTTATTCTCTCACCCTCTTGTAAGACAGTTCCTCAGAGGGGCTAAGAATTTAAGACCTCCAAGGAAACAGCCAATACCTGCTTGGGATCTAAATTTCATTCAGGAAAAACTGACTTTGCCTCCTTTTGAGCCAGCTGCTTCATCAGATTTGCAATATTTGTCCTGGAAAACAGCTTTCCTTCTGGCTATCACTTCAGCTCGTAGAGTTTCAGAACTACAGGCCCTCATGGCTGTCCAGCCTTTTATCATCTTCCATCAGGACAGAGTTTCATTACGAACCAACCCTTCCTTTATGCCTAAAGTGGTATCCAGGGTAGCTTTAAATCAGGCCATACATTTACCTACTTTTTATCCCAATCCTCAAAACAAAGGGGAGAGATTACTACATTCCTTGGACATCCACAGGCAACTGCGTTATTATTTGGACAGAACAAAGCCTTTCAGAAAATCAGAACAGCTCTTTTTGGCCTATGCTGTAGGAGCCCCAGGAAAGCCAATTTCCAAGCAGACAAATCTCAAAATGGATAGCCCACTGCATACGCTTTTGCTATTCCTTTCATGGCAAAACTGTTCTTACAGGCATTAGAACTCACTCCACCAGGGCCACAGCCACCTCTGCAGCCTTCCTCAGAGGAGTTCCTACCAAGGATATCTTGGAAGCAGCCACTTGGAGTTCTGTGCATACCTTCTCCAAACACTACACCCTACCATTATACTCCAAATCCAGTGCAGGCTTTGCCACTGCAGTCTTGCAGGGCATTTTGGCTCCTCCTAGTTCCACCTAGTGCCTACCACCCCTTTCTTAGCTTTAGGATTCTACCCATCTGTTATGACTGCAGCTGTATGCACGATGAACATAGTACAGTTTTGTACCTACCATAAATGTAGATGTTCGAGTGCTAATACAGCTGCAGTCCAGGTTTCCCTCCCTCCTTCCCCTCTAGGGGTATTCTTTTATGGTGTATTTGCTTGCAACTACTGTTTTTTGATTATATTGCATTGCATTAATTCATAATATTATGTATTGCCTTCCTTCTGGGGGCACCTGACATCTGGGGCAAGAAAAACTGAAGAATATGGTGTCGGCTGGTTCTTTTATACCCCTGTCGCACTGACGTCAGGGAAGAGGCGACGACAACCGACGCCGGACCTAGACTTTGGAATTCGGCCGACCGAGGACCCGCCTGACGGCAGGAAAAGCCATCTGTTATGACTGCAGCTGTATTAGCACTCAAACATCTACATTTATGGTAGGTACAAAACTGTACTTTTCTGGTGTC
>NC_056726.1:187427918-187452918 GCF_019279795.1 Protopterus annectens
TCGGGCTTCAAGAAGTGTGACTCATGTTGTCAGAAGATGTCTCTGACAGACAGTCACACTTGTGTATATTGCTTCGGCCCTCTGCACCTTCAGGACTCTTGTTCCGTCTGCCATGCATTCAGTCCAAGAGTCCTGCAGGAACGCAGGAATAAACTTACTTTGAGAGGCTTGTTAAAGCCTGAAGGTTCCCCGGCTAAGCCTTTGTCGGGTAAACTTTCTAAGCCTGCCAAACTGTTGGTTCCATGTTCGGAGCCGTCGCCGAGCAGTGCTACTACTACCACTGCATCGGTTCCGGCCAGAACCGATGATTCTAGGCCTCAGTCGGCTCTGACTCTGCTGTCGGAGCCGTCTTCGAGCAAGAAGCGTTCCAGGTCTCCTTCCCTGGAATCGGTCCACTCGGCTCCTAAGTCTCCCTTGTTATCGGAGTGGAGTCACAGGTCCCATTCCTCTCTGTCTTCCAGGCTGTCGGACCATGACCTCGAGAGGGTGGTTAGCAGACTAAAGTCACAGGCACTGGCCCAAATGTTGCATAGCCCTCCTCATCAGGCAGTGGCTTTAACTACTCCCTCTTCGATTCCTCCTCCGACTCTTCCTGTGAGTGTGGAGCTGGAGATCGTAGGGGTCGGGACCGTCGGAACGTCTGAGACCTTTTGGCTCCTTCATCGGCTCCGATCTCTTCCTTGGTTCCATCCTTGGAGGGATCCAGGCGCCGGGACACTCGTCGGCTCCGAGGGGGCGAGTGGCATCGGACTCTTGTCCGACCCTGTTCTCCCTCTCGGAGCTTCGGCGCAGGTGAGTTCGGCCCCGACATCGGCCTCGGAGCCATCCCTCTCGGTGCCGGGAGGAGTCCTTGTCTCTTCGGAGTGGGGACCCCCTTCCCTGCCTGATAGCTGCGCCTTTGAGGTCATGAGGAGTGTGCTGGCCCCTGTGCCTGCTCCACGGTCTGCTCCTTCGGCTCCTCCCTCTATGGAGCCTGCTTCAGCCTCTACCCGCTCTCTTGATCCCGAGCATGGAGAACCAACGCTACAGGTAGCCCCATTGGGCGTATCCTCCTCTTCTGAGGCCTCCCCTGATCCTTCAGGGGAGCCCCCTCAAAAGAGAAAATGCAAGAGGAAGCATATAGACTCCCCTGAGTCACTCACATCGGACACTGACTTGGATGACTCAGAAGGGTCCCCAAGGTCCCCCTCTGAGGATGTCTCATTTTCTGACATCCTGGAGATTCTTAAGCAGAGGGGAAACTGGTCGCCCTTAACCCTTTTGAGGACGAGTCGGTGCACCTGGATGCGTTTGGTTCTTGCCCTTCCACCTCCTTTCGACCCGCTCATGGATGTGGTGGCTCGAAAGGCGTGGACTGCTCCGGATACTATGGAACCAACTCCCCGGAGGCCTACAAAATTTATTACAGCCCCTTCTGACAAGCAGTTTCTAACTAAGGGCGTCCCTGTTGATGCCATGGTGGTGGTGGCCACTAAAAAGGAGTTGGCTGACCCTTCAGTACCTGTCCATTCTCCTAATAAGGAATCTAGGACTATGGACAGGTATGGCAAGTGGATGTTTTCCTCACGACCTTTGCTATGTGTTCGCTGAATTATTTGTGCCATTTCACCCGTCTCCAGAGAGACCTTCTCAAGGAACTGGGTGATACCTTACAGAACTTATCAGCTGCGGGGTCTCAGGAAAAGATCAACTCCCAGCATGGGACCCTAAACTCTATTGTAAACTCCTCCATGTGGCTCATTTCCTATGCAGCCGATGGAGCGAGTAGGGCTGCAGGCACGGGCATCGCTCTAAGGAGACACGCCTGGATACGGCTTTGCAACTTTGCTGACCCCTTCAAGGCATCCTTCACTAACACCCCCTTTGATAGTTCTGCCTTGTTTGGACCTCAAGTGAAGGATACATTGACCAGGTGCGAGCAGGAAGGCAAGACTCTCTCTGCCGTAGGAGTCCATTTTTCTACCCCTTCTAGACCATACCCTAAGGGTCAGAAAGGTGGGAAAATGTGGTTCTGCAAACCTCAGGGAGTACTGCCTGACGCACGTGGTGAGCTTCCCTCTAGAGGCAGAGGAGGGAACAATAATAGACGCTGCCCGAGGGGCAGGTGGGGTCCGCAGAATCAGGGTAGCAGAGAATCCTTCTTTGACAAACCCTTCCAGCACCCCTGAGGAGCTGCCCGACTGTCCACCTTCGGAGGCAGTCGGGGGAAGACTTTTACTGTACCCAGAAGCCTGGCATGCCCTCACGCAAGACATTTGGGTACGGTCGATCATATCTGAGGGTTACAAAATTCCCTTTATTCATACCCCACAACTGCCAGAAGGGCCCCTTCCAGACGTTCCACCCAGTCTGAGGGATCAAGCTGCACTAGAAATTTCAAAGCTGCTACAAAAAAGAGCCATCCAGCCAGTCCCAGCAGACCAGCAAGGATCCGGAGTCTACTCCAAGTTCTTTGTGGTACCAAAAAATGACAGGGGACTGGAGACCTATTTTGGATCTCAGCAGACTGAACAAGTCTGTTCAAAGAACGAAATTCCGGATGGTCACGCTTCAGTCCATTCTACCCTTCCTGGGTCAGGACATCTGGATGTGCTCTATAGACCTTCAGGATGCATACTATCATATCAAAATGAACAGGCGCTCCAGGAGGTTTCTCTGCTTCCGGCTGGGAGCCAGTCACTACCAATTCAGAGCCCTGCCCTTTGGCCTCACCACAGCCCCTAGGGTGTTTACCAAATGCATGGCAGTGGTTGCGGCTCACCTGAGACGAAAAGGATTCCAGGTGTTTCCATACTTAGATGACTGGCTCCTTACTGCCACCACCAAGCATCAACTACTTCATTCCAGAGATTATACCCTCCAAATTTGCAACAAGCTAGGTATCTCTATAAACTCCGAAAAGTCTGCCTTGTCACCTTGTCAGTCTATTACCTTCATAGGCGCCATTTTAAACACTCTGGAACTGTCAGCAAAACTGCCTGTACAAAGGATTTCAGACATTCGAGGTCATGTTCAAATCCTACTACAAGAGAGCAGAGTCCAGGCCAGATTCGTACTAAAAACCCTAGGTCTCATGGCAGCAGCTATCACATTACTCCCCCTAGCTCGCTTTCACATGCAGATCCTGCAATGGATGCTGTTTTCCCAGTGGTCCTTTCAACAGCTTCCATTGTCACACAGCATTCTAATCACTCAGTCATGCGAAAGACACCTTTCGTGGTGGATGGTCTCCCCTCAGGTTCTTCAGGGCAGACCTTTTGTCCATCCTCCTCCTGTGGCTACTGTGACAACGGATGCCTCCCTGATCGGGTGCGGGGGGCATCAGGGCAGGACAGTCCAGGGCACATGGCAGCCTTTCGAAAGCCACCTGCACATAAATGTCTTGGAAATGAGAGCGGTGCTTTTAGCGTTGCAGGCCCTTCAAGACTCTCTACCCACTGGGACTATTGCAATTCAGACGGACAATATCTCTGTAGTGTGGTACATCAACAAGCAGGGCGGTACCATGTCCTACCCCCTATGTCGAAAAGCACTCAGACTGTGGCAGTGGGCGATCTCTTCTCAACGGTTTCTGGTAGCAACGCATATCCCCGGGAAGTCCAACATCATAGCGGACAGGCTGAGCAGAGCCATTCTCATGCCCCACGAGTGGTCTTTCAACCAGCTAGTAGCAAAAAAAATCTTCAAGAGGTGGGGTCAGCCTTGCTGCGATCTTTTTGCAACCCCTCAAAACAGCAAGTGCCCAGACTTCTTCACCCTCTTCCCTCTCCCAGGTCTTCCCCCCAGAGATGCTCTAGTCCACGATTGGCGCTGAGGTCTTCTGTATGCTTTTCTCCCCTTTCCCTTAATTACTCAGCTAATCCAGAAAGCAACTGTTTTGAGATCCAGAATGATCCTTGATGCCCCTTACTGGCCTCGACAAATTTGGTTCCCGTTCCTGCAATGTCATCTACTAGATCAACCCTGGCCAGCGCCAGATCTTCTGACACATCGGTCGGGCGGGCTGTATCAATCTCTCCAGTCTCTCAACCTCACAGCTTGGTTGCTCCACTTCCATCCCTAGCCAGGCTTCCCTCAATCTCTCATTCAGTTCGTGACATCATCCTCGCTTCGCACAAGTCTGCTACCAGAAAGACTTATGCTAGCAAATGGAAGAGTTTCTCTGTTTGGGCAGGGGAGAAACAAGTTGACCCTTTTACAGCCCCTGTCCGCAGAACTTTTTCAAATGGGATCTTCAGCCACCATCAGAGTTCAGTTGGCAGCCATTGCGAATTTTCATGTTGGATTGTTAGAGACCAGCATTATGTCACACAAACTTTGTAAAGCCTTTCTAAAAGGAACCCTCTTACTTAGGCCCCCGGTAAAAGATCCTCCCCCACCATGGGACCTAAATTTGGTGCTGTCGTCTTTAATTCTCCCTCCCTTTGAACCTGCGGCTTCCTGTTAAAGTTGCTCTCTTGAAAAAAATTGTTTTTAGTAGCCATCACTTCAGCGAGAAGGGTATCAGAACTTCAAGCCCTTTGTGTTCGCCCTCCTTACCTTGTTTTTCAAAAAGATAGTGTGTCACTTAGGACTAATCCGTCCTTTTTACCCAGAGTACACTGAAAAAAGTCTGAATCAGACCATCGATCTTCCTGTTTTCTTCCCACTTTATACCAATAGGTCTGAACAGAAATTACATTGTCTGGACATTCACCGTCAATTACGCTTCTACCTGGATAGAACCAAGCAGACGAGGAAATCAGAACAGCTCTTCCTGCCTTACGCGGAAGGGAAACGAGGCTTGCCAGTTTCCAAAGTAACCTTGTCCAGGTGGTTGACCTCTGTCATCATGCTGATTTACCAACTGAGGCATAAAGAGCTCCCTATTAAGCCCAGAGCTCATTCAACCAGAGCATTAGCTTCTTCAGTAGCCTTTCAGGCAAGATTGCCAATGGACTCCATTTGTGCAGCGGCCACATGGGCCTCTCCTCATACCTTCATTTCTCATTACAAGCTGGACATGACCTCTAGAAGTAGGGCTGATTTTGGTTCCACTGTACTCCAGAGTTTGTTCCACTGAGCCACCCAGGACTAAGGTGCTAGGGACGCTGTCCCATCCAGCAAGAATGAAGGTGAGATTGACAACTTAACATTGAGAAGTTATGTACTTGCCATAATGTTCCATGTTAGTTGTCTTCTTCTCGCCTTCTTTCTTGCGTCCCACCCTCCATCCCCTTATCCTGACAAGACCGAGAGTATCTTCTGAGATGTGTTATCATGAGAATTATCTCCTCAGCTACCTCTTTCTTTTTCTTGGTAGCTCTTATAAGAGTTTTGTATACCTAGATGTATAGAGGTAGATATATATATATATATATATATATATATATATATATATATATATATATATAGATATAGATATAGATATATATATATATTCTCAGTCATGGTGGGGACATGCATGTCCATAGTGTTAGCTATCAAACGAGATCTGGGTATATCACGCCTAGCATTATGGGACATAGGATAGCCTTGAGCCAGTAAAAATAGCTCTCGGGCTTTAGTAATAGGCCGAGTTGGAGCCGAGGTTCTGCTCCGAACCCATCCAGCAAGAAAGAAGGCGAGAAGAAGACAACTAACATGGAATGTTATGGTAAGTACATAACTTCTTATTTTTAACTCTTAGAGAGGAAGTAACATGTGGCCTTTTATACACAGTACTAAACGGATGACGTTTTAGGCATTTTACGAAGTCCGGCATGTTGCACTGCACTCTGTTTTATTAGGACTGAATATGTGTCTTCTTTCAGGATAAGAAGTACAGCACATGTATTTAGGTTCATAGGTTCTTACTAAGCTTAGAGCCAAAAGAGACCGCCAGGAAGCTATGCCACCATCACCCCATATGGGTAGGAAACTAGCAGCAATATATCTTTACTGAGTTGTCAGTGTCAAAAAAGAAGTTGTATGTTTTTCCAGAACTGTAACGTTTTTGGAACTGGGAAGCATGCCATAATAAGTATTACCTATACTCCTGAAACAATGTGCAGTGTCCTTTGAAATTTTCCTTAGCAAATTTCAAGGGGGATTGACATATGACCTTGTGGCAAAAGGAGATACTGCCAGCACAGCTAGCGGGAATTTTGTAAATAAATTAGCTTGATATTCACAAATGACATATAATTATGCAAGATGCTGGTGTTGCAAATGTATTAGAATGGTACGCCATATAAGATGCTTGTGTTACAAATGTATTACAACTGTGTCATGTGTATATCAAACTGCTGTGTACAGATTGTGTTGAAAAGGTATTTGCAAAGTGCTGTGTTTAAAATGTATCAGCAGTGTGCCCTGCTGGAAGAGAACAGAAATGTACGTGCACTGTTGTAACTGTTTAAATGTATATATTTTAACACTGGAAACTGGAATATTGGATATAGGTTAACGTCAGTCCAGCAAACTTTAGAAAAGTATCTGAAATTAAATTACTTTATAGACTAGGCCATAAAAGATGCTTCAATGCAGCTAGCGGCACAAAGTCTGTACTAGGAAGCTTTCTGTATTGTCTTTGGAGTGAACTAATTGCTACTTTGAAAACATGAAAGAATGCAATTGTTTTATGACTTCCGGCATCTGCCAAAAATCTGAGCAAAAGCCCTGGTCTGTGTGTTTTTACAGGTAGATGCTAAATACCACCATCTTAAGCAGTGGGGGGTTCACCTGGGAACTAGAAGTCAGATGACAAGAAGTGATGTCATTATGCAAGCTTTCCCAGTAGTAATATTTGAGATATTATTTTGAGAAGTCTCTTAGTGAGACAGAGCATTCTGTCTTGGACCTGACAACAGCTAGAAGAGCCAGTCACCACATTTGTCTTGCTCTCTTAGTAAGTTCTTAGGTTGTAGTATAATTCACTTAGATTCAGTCAGGAATATAGTGAAGCTTAGTTTAGATATTTTCTTTGAGACTGTCCTTCAGTGCTGTTTTAAATATTTCATGTGATTTTGAGCTGTCACTTTGAATATATATTTAGTTTTGTTTTGTTCTTTTATTATTAAATATATTTAAACCTTTCATTGTGGCTGATCTTTTTAGAGCTATTTAAATTTTTAGAGTATTTGTATATTTATTGGGCGACACTGTGTGGGCCACTTCTATTAGCCTTTCTCTTGGTCAAACTACCATTTTTATTAATATTAATCAATTTGTATATTGGGTACCCTTGGAAGAGCCTTAAGGTAGCTGGCAGAAGTGGCTAGTGGAAGTGAAAACTACTTTATAGTCTGGGCAGATGGGGCATAGATAGTGAACCTGTGCCAGCCTTTCCCAGGTATGCGTGTGTGTGTAAATCAAACCTCATAGAGTGTGTCAACTACTTTGGCATGGACAATAAGCACTGGTTGGTCAGAGGGTGCTGGAGGTCTTGGCTTTGTCAGTCAGCTGAGATCTCAACGATATAGCTGTGCCAGTGGGGAGCCTTATTGGGGATGTAGAGGAAGAGTAAGAAACCTGCCCCAGACTGACTGTGGTGTCTGTCTGCTCTTAAGGGGAATTGCACTTGATGTTGAGAGCTGTATCTGGAAATACTGTGGGAAGTACCTGTTATCCTCTCGGTGACTGTCCCCTCACAGGTGCTAGTGGTGAAGATTGAGGCTCCTAGATTACTGGTCCAGTGGTAGGTTGTCACAGACCTTCTATACATAGACACCATGTGTGGGGTTCTAGGCATTTCATTATCACAAGTCAGCATATGGCATTAGATTGGCTTTTCATTATATGTGAATATATGACTTGTCTTCGGGTTGGGGTGTGTGGCACATGTCCAGAAGACGAACACACTGAGCTTTTGCTATATTACACATTAAGAAAGAGCCGCACCACTATAATAGCGACGATCTCTCTAGTTGCTGCTTCTAGAGTCTTTGTTGCAAATGTTTGTGCCACAGTCACATGGTCTCCCTTTCACACGTTCACCAAAAGTGAAAAATTATTGTTGCTGTTGTGACTTGAGATTGATCAACAATTTGAAAAGGCACGAGGATTTGGAGCCAACTGTTTTGTTGCATCCTCAGTTGGCACAGCTTTGATCCAATCCATTGGTACTGATTCTGCAGTGCGTAACACACACTATGCCGATTCTGTCAGTGACTGAGATGTCTCAGCACTGGCTTCTCTAGTCCAAGTCTTCAGCTACCTCTTCAGCATTGGTACAATTCTGTGCTTTCCTAAGTATTGGAGTCCTTAATGTTTAAGGCTGTTGTGCACTTTCGGTCTCAGAGCCACCAGACTGCCTATTTCAGAGGAGCATAGCTTGTATTCATCTCAGTCCACGTCTGCTGGATTGGAGTTTGCACTGAGGCTGGTGTCCTCAGGGCTAAGGGATTTGGCATCAGCTTTCAAGTTTTTGAGAGGACCATAGCCTACCTTTCTATGCAGGCAGATGTTATGCAACCTGTTTTGGCTCCACCCATTGATACTTTTCACTCTGTGGCCTTGGCCCCTCACCTTTGAGCCCAGGGACAGAGCCATTCTGAATGATTCAAACCCTCCCCCAGCAGGGGCCCAGGGACTACCCTATTACCAAAATGGTTCCCATGAAAGATGTATGTTAGAGAAATGCAGATTCCCATGGAAGATCTCACCTCAGGCACCCACCTCATTGAGGGAGAACGTTTCCCAGTGTCAGCTTCAGAGGAAACCAGATTTTTTATTTCTTATTAAACAAGACACACTTTATTAAACCATCACTTGCTACACAGGCAATCATACATTTATATAAAGGAAGACAAACCACATCGACACACAAATCATACTGACACACTCCCAGCTGCAAACATTATACATTACTTATCTACCCAATCTTTCTCACTACCATTACATAACTCATTTAAGTTCTGCTGCCTGTTGAACCTCATTCCTCCTTTGTATGTATTGTACCCACAAGTTCTATTTTTTCTTATGTAGTTTGCTCCTACCCTTTTCTAAAGATCTTAATTCCAGTTTTATTTCTTTTACTGTATTCACTGCTTCTAGTATAGCTGGTTTAGATTTTGTTTTCCTTTTTCTAGTAATTTCTTTTTTGGCAGCCACCATTATTAGACACAGCAAGGCCTCACCATGTCTAGGTTATTCCGATTCTGTATCATAGCTCAGAAAAATCATCTTCCTCGTCAGACCAATCTGCCCACCCGCCATCACCGTCAGTGTATCCCACAGGGAATCCCTAAAGTCAGACAACTCACCGCACCCCCAGAAAATGTTCCCAGTTACCTCTTTCTTCTCCTTTATACCTCCAGCATGTCCTGTCTGTCTGAGGAAAAATTCTCTGGAGTCTACTTGGGTATAAAAAATATCTATGTAAACATTTCCATAAAAAAATCCTAGATCTTCTAAATTTTGTTTGGTGAAATCGTATGTTGATGAGGTAAGGGGTACTTGGCCCACCGACCCTTCTTTCATTGGATAGGGAGGTGAGTTAAGTTGGCCCCTTATATTTTCTTAGTGGCCCACCAACTGAATGAGGAACATTGTGACAGGATGTGGCGGGAGCCAGATGTGATAGAGTGCATACTGTGGAAACCACACAAGATTTTGATACCCCCTAAGGTCAGACCACACTGGAGCAAAGGTCCTGTGGCGCAGTCTGTTATTGTGGCAACCACTACCAATTAAGAACTTTCTTAGGAGAGTTTGGCAGTCCGTCTTTCTAACAAGAAATCCAGGATATGGGATTGCATGCAGAAGTAAGTTTACAATTGAAGAATGCTCTCACTCCCAGTACTAAACTAATTTGTGTAAATGATGAGGTTCTAACAAAACCATGCGAACAACCATTAGACTCCTTGCAAAGACCTGCCATTCCAGAAACTCAAAAGCAACTCGCATCTTACATGGCCACTTTACTCTCTGTTTCCAACTTCTTTGTGAGGCTCTTTTGTAATGCAGCAGACGGACCAGTTAGAACAGATATAGGTGCGACCATGAGATGCCATGCCTGGCTGCATTTATGCAAGTTTGGAGGGCAATTCAAGGCATCCTTCATTAATGCCTGCTATGAAGGGTAGTCAATCCTTGGACTTCAGGTTAAAAAAAAAAAAAAAACAAACGTCAGAAGAGTGAACAAGAAGTAAAGACACTGTATTGGGAGTACACTTTGAGACCCCTCAAAGGTCCTGCCCCAGTAACCAGAAAGAATCTAAAGTCCTCTGGTTTAAAAATTCTAAGTGATTTCCTTTCAGTTCCTGTTTTCAGGTAGGGGCAACCTTAGCAGATAGGGCTGTTTTAATGGACACTGCCCCATGGGCAGAGGGAGGTCTGCAAAACCAGGGGATCCAGAGCTATATGAGGCATCCTTATCATCCCTGATATTTTGTCTGACTACTCCCCTGTGGAGGCAGTCTGAGGGTGATTGTCTCTCCATCCTGGACTCACGGATGGCCATCATAAAGACAACTAGTATCCAGTTGCTATGTAATTCCATTGTCAAAAATCCCAAAGATGACTTCATGCTCACTCCCAGATGTACCACTGCACTACAGAAAACACTGCAAAGGAGATTGTAGAGCTCCTTCAAAAAGAGCCATCCAAGAGGTACCACTAGACCAGAGAGGGTCCGGAGTCTATTCCTGATGCTATTTCTGAAAACATCAGTGGTTCTCAGCCCCATTCTAGATTTAGCTGGCCTAAACCATTTTGTAAAAGAGGCAAAGTTCCAGATATTGCAAAACATACTGTGCTTACATAAAACAGATTGATTGTACTATATAGAACTTTACATGCTCATCTCCACATAAAAACTGTCAAGGTTTCCAGGAGGTATAGCTGCTTCTGACTTGGAGCAAATCATCATCAATAAGGACTGCCCTGTAGTCTGACCACACTGCCCTGGCTGTTGTGCAAGTACATGTCTGTCTTGATAGCCAACCTTGGTTTAAAAGGATCAACATTTTTCCATACCTGGTGCTATTAGCAGGAGGGTGTTTGCTTAGTTTGTATCTGTCCTTGGGCATCTCTGTCAGTATAAAAAAAAATTTCATTTGGAACCATCACAGACCACAGTCTTTGTAGGAGGCCACTTGAATATGAGGTCACAAAGTGTGAAGCTTCCTACAGACAGACTGACAGCAGAAAGTGGATTTTAAGTCTCTCGGATATTAGGTCTGTTGGCAGCTGATATCCATTTGGTTCCTCATACAGGGCTCTGGTTGAGTGTGTGTTACAGTGGAGCATAGCTCATATTCATCTCAGTCCATGTCTGCTGGATTAGAGTTGGCACTGCGGTTGGTGTCCTCAGTGTTAAGATCTTCAGCTTTCAAGTTTTTTGAGAGGACCATAGCCTACCTTTATATGCAGACGAATGATATGCAAACTGTTTGGCTCCACTTGACAGTTTTCACTCTGTGGCCTTGAGCTGTCATCTTTGAGCCCAGGGACTGAGAATGCATTGGTCTCATTCATAGGTAAGTACTAGGCTTTCTGCTCGAGGGCATCTATAAGCCGCCTAGAATGTGTTGGCTTTCGCTGCCCCCTTAGATTAGTTCCCTGTGCCTTGGTCCAGCAGAGCCATTAGTTCCCTATGCCTCAGTCCAGCAGAGCCACTGCAGTGATCTCCGGGGTAAATCTTCTGTTTCCCATCCACTCGTCAAGGTTTCTCTTGAAGAGTGTTAGTGAGGGGCTCTGCCTAATGTAGATTGGAATCCTGTTCCAAAGCATGGGGTGTCTCTAGGACAGGAATCTATCCCTCCAGCACGTCCTATTTATCGTTGTGGTGAGGTTTAGATCCCTAGAGCGTGTGGCTCTTTGGGATTTGTTTTTTTTTTTTTTTTAGATGGAGCGTGTCCATCAATTCTGGATTGGACATGGCCTTGTATGTCAGGCAGAGATCACCTCTGAGTAAGCGGTATGCAGTGAACAAACCTGTTTGTTTTTCCTCCACTTGTATTAATCATTTAGACTGATGTATTCAGTCCCCCACTATCTCCATGGGAAGACCATTTATCCTTTCTCTTCCACAGGTCAAAATGATCATGGACACCTTCCCTCTGTGTTGGTTGGGTACATTTTGATGGGAGAACAGTCCAAGAGATCAGCACTCAACAAGAAGCAAACCTTCACATCAAAATGCTGGAGATGAAGGTGGTTCTAGAATTACAAGCCCTTCAAAACGTACCTTCCCCAGTGAGTGTTTTTAATCCAAATGGTGACAGTTTGGTTATATGGTATAGGAAATGATTAGGGAGAAACATAGTCTTACCCTTTGCACTGATTAGCCATGAAGGCATGGCAGCGAGTGGTGTCTTTACTGTGCTTTCTGACAGTAATGCACATTCTTATATGTATTAACTACCTGGCAGACAGGCTCAGCAAGTGTATCCTGATGCCTCACATGTGGTTCTTCAACCAGTCAGTAGCACACATGATATTGCACTGCTTGTATAAGCCTTGCTGCAGTGTGTTTGTGGGTGTGTGTCCTCAGCACCAAGTGTAACAGCTTCTTTGTCCTTATCCTTCTAAAGGCATCCTTGTGAAAGGTCTGTCATCTTTGCAGCCCCCTTCTGGCCGAGGCAAATATGGTTCTTGATGTTATGGCCTCGTCTCATTAAGAAGTCTTGACTTTTAGATTTTGGACTAGATTTCCTTTCCCACTCAAACGGGAAGCCTTAAATAGATTTTCTGTCACTCAAGCTGACTGCTTGGTTTCTTCAGTTCCTCTGATGACCAGGGATCCTTCCTTCCCTCCTAGAATAATTCAGATTTTTTTTCCTCTGCTTCTCAGAAAACATTTACTCGTAGATTTTATAGGAGCAGCTGGAGGAGAGTCTCCATTTAGACTCGTCAATAGGGATTAGACCGTTTCTCTGCCTTATGTTCGTAAGTATTATAGTTCCTTGATATGGTCTTCAGGTCTGGCTGTCGCAACTCTACCATTAAGATTCAGATAGCAGCTATTTTCAAATTCCACCAGTTATATATATATATATATATATATATATATATATATATATATATATATATATATTTATTTATTTATTTATTTATAAACATATTTATTAACATCACACAGGATAGAGACGCAAGTACACATTCGAGAAAACAAGCAAGCTTTGACACTCTCTCTCTTAATAAACTGCTCCATCAGCTACCCTCTCTTGATCTGTCCTACTCCAGTCTCTCATCATAGGAGGGTTACTAGGCTTATTGGCCCTGAGGCCTTTATAAGCCTAGCCAACAGTTTAGCCCATGTTTAGACAAGTCAGCATCCAATGCCCCTGAACAGCAGGGACACAGGTGGAATCCCAGGTGTGTATTTTCCATTTCCCATCCAGTTATCCAGCTTGTGCTTAAAAAGGGATAATGAGGTACTCTGCGTGATGTGGAGAGGGAGTCTTTGAGACACAAATCTGTCCTGCCAACAAGTCCTATTGATGTCACAGACCAGGTTGAGGTTGCGCTTACAAGTTACTCGAGTGGAGCTTGACTTGTGGATATGCAGCAGTCCCATCAAGGCGGGGTCTGAGATTGCTTTGTATGCCAGACAGAGGTCACCTCTGAGGAGTCTGTATGAAACTGAGTAGAGGGACAGGGCTTTTAGTCTGTCTGTGTGTGGTAGATGTTTGAGGTCCTGGATTGTCCTAGTGAGGAACCTCTGTGGTCTCTCCAGCTGCTGCATGTGCTTTGCAAGGTACATGCCTAAGGGGCATTGTACTCAATAATGGGCCTTACAAGGGAAGAATACAGGGATATTATGACCTCCTTGTCCCTGATGAGATACCCCTACTTCTGAGGTGGGTCATGTAGAAAGCTTTCCGTACAGCAGAAGCAACACGGTGGTCAAAAGTCAGGTTGCTATCAACCTGGGTGCCCAAATCCTTCACGACTGATTGCGTGCTTAGGACATTATTACTGTGATAATTTGTGGGGATATCACTCTCCCCAAAGGGGATGATGTAATTCTTGGTATTCAGCTTGACGCCATATTTCTGGCACCAGTCATTTGTTTGAGTGAGACCCTCTTGGAGGATGTCCACATCACTAGGGGAATTGATGACAGCACCCATCTTGCAGTCATCTGCAAACTTGGTCAGCCGTAGCCCACTGATTTTGGCCTGCAACTCAGAAAAGTATATTCCAAACAGCAGAGGCCCCAAGGCCAATCCCTGGGGTATGCTTCTTGTTACGGGTCTACTGCATGGTGGCTTCCCTAATTTTGACTAGTTAGGTTCTGTCATTGAGCCAGTTTGCTTACCCATCTGGTACCAATATGGATTGATGCCTAGTTGAGAGCCTTTATCTATTATGCCTGAGTGGGAAATACTGTCGAAGACTTTGGCCAGATCAAGGTAGGCAGTTTTCACCATCTTCCCCTCATCCATGACTGTGGTAACTGTCAAAAAATGTCAACAGAGTTTAATAGACATGACCTCCCCTTTACAAAGCCAAACTGTGTGGGTTCACATGTTTGGAAGTTACCAATGTCCTCGTTAATGAGGTCCATGATCTGTTCCATGGCTTTGCAGATCAGTCTAGTTAGGCTGATGGATCTATAATTTCCCAGCTTAGTGGATGCTCCACCTTTGTGTAAATGGATGACAGTGGCTCTCCTCCATTCAGTTGGGACAAAACCGGTACTCAGTCTTTGGCTGAATAGGGCACCTAATGGTGCTGCAAGTTCCTGCCTGAGTCCATGTAGGATGCAGCCTGGGCTATTATCTGGTCCCATGGAGGCTGTATGTTTTGCCTTTGAGAGGGCAGTGATGACCTGTTCCCTAGATATAAGGGGAAGGGGACAGGTATTGGGGATGTTCTGATTTACTGATTGGGGGGAACAGAGGGGTGAAATTTTCACTGAATCTGTCAGCCAGCAGATTGGCTATATCTACAGAATTTTGTGTATGTGGTGTCTTTGACCAACAGTTCTGAGTGCTTCCTTTTGAGATTGCAGACATATGTGAAGAAGGCTTTATGATGTCCATAGTAGATATTGGCCGATATGGACTCTGCTTTGGATGATTTCACTAGTGCTTTTATTTGCTTGTTCAGGCTAAAGAGTGCTTCCAGTTGGTCACCTGCTGCTCCTTGGTCCTGGACAGCATTTCTTTTCCTTTTGATATAGAGTTTATTTACTGCAGATGTTCACCAGACAGGTTTAGTCTTCCTTGCGGTGGATGATTTTATCCTGTTTGGTATTCCTGATTCCATGCATTTATATAAATGCTCATGTAGTGCTTTTGTGTAGTTTTGGACACTAGTGATAGTTCCTATGGGGGAGGAGGGGTGAAGCTGTTTATATCATCCCTCAAGAGGTTGCCATCAGCTTTGTTTGACCCTAGCTAGTGGGGGTGTTGGGGGAGATGGTGAATTCAAAAGTGACTGCTTTATGGTTGGATCTTACCAGGAAGGATCATACTACAGGATCCTCCAGTGGTTACTCATGTTGGTTAATACCAAGTCCAAGATATGAGCTCTTGTGAGGGTATCGACTAGCTGTTCCAAGGCATTTGTATTTACAAAATCAAGGAATCTCTGGGCATTTGCATTCTGGCACTGAGTGGTCTGTGTTTGGGTAGTTTAAAGTTGCCCAGGATCAGGGTAAAGGGTTGAATCTTGATAGATTCAAACAGGTCCAGATAGGCAGAGTGGGCATCTTGAGTAAAACTTGGGGGCCTATAGCTAGCTGTGATTTGAATATAGGGGTTTTGTCGGTGGTTAACTGCACCTGGAGTGTCTTCTGTGGGTCATACTGTTTAACCAGCCTGGAGGCATGTGTGTCTTTAATACATATTGAAAATCCACCTCCTTTGGCTGTACTGACCACAGTTTGGGGTCAGAATGTATGATGAGATGAGTAACCAGGTAAGACTGAGGTGCTGTCTGTAGCTTTGAACCAGTTTTCTGTGACTGTGCAGATGCCAAAATCTTCCAGCTTGTAATAAGTGTAGTTTCATGTTTAGACTCCTAGCATTTAGCAATAGGACCTTTAATTTGCGTTTTGTTGAAATTTTTATGTTGGTAGTTTTGACCTTCTCACTTTTCCTAAAAAAAGGCACTATGGTGGTGGGAAGAGCCATTGCCAGAAGCCTGAAACCCAAGTGAGACAGATGCAGGCAAACTGTGCCAAAGCATAGAGGTCTGTCGATCATATCTTCCCAGGCTGTCAGGTACTGGATCCCATGGAAATGAGACCAGAAACTAAGCCAGATGTTGAAGTCAGTCATTTTCTGTTGGTATTGAGGCATCATTCTGGGTGATGGTAGAATGCTGCTTAAGGCTAGGGACATACCTGCCTGGGACACACATTCATTGAGCTCAATCATGTCTCTCTTCGTATAGTCCAGGGAGGTACGTCTCAAGTTTCTTGAGTGGTGAAAGCCAGGGAACCTTTTTGGCTAGGCTTATATAGGCCCCAGGGCCAATAGCCTAGTACCTACCTATGAACTTATAAGTCATTCATGCCAACGTGGACTAATGACAGAGTCATAATAGTACCTGTTGTTGAGAGACTTAAGTGCGTATTTGATGTGACGGATTCTGGCACCTGGCAAACGACTAACCGTGACTTTTTCCTTATCTAGCCTGGTGAGAGGCACATCTGTGTGTCTCACAATGGAGTCTCCTTTGACTAACATGTTGGGTTTATGGTTAAGCCTTAGACACAGAGTGAGACACAGGAGTGTGAGGACTATGCATGGTATGTGGTGTGGAGGGGTTGTAGAGTTTGGATGTGTTTTTGCCTCGGAGGTCTCCTTTGTTTGGGTATGTTTTTTGTTGAAAACCTCCAAATATGTGGGTGTGTGTTGTGAAGGTGCGAGTGATGGCTGAGGTGTAGTGATTGTGTTGACAACCTTCTCAGTGCCAGATATACTGGCTTGTGAGGGAGAGAGCATAGACTGTAGGTTCTTAATTTAATTGCATCTCTCACAAATTGTATTTCTAGGTTTTAGTAGCAGATGGCTGTCCGTGTACATGAGGCAGTTGCTACACTGTCTCACGATGCCCATATCAACCAGACTGTCAGGAGAAACTGTAGGAAACTGACCATCCATATTTGTCAGAATCTGAGGGAGAAAGGCCAGGGAGAGCTAAAGGGTAGGCCTAAAGCCCAAGAGCTTAAACCAAAACTGAGAGGCTTAAAATAACACAACATAAACAAAAAGTAATAAATGCAGCAGAAAAGATGCAACTGAACACCTTAGAGAACAAGCAGCAGAAAAGGCAAGATGAAGTAATAATGTAGCAGGAGGAATCAAATACAGTAAAAGCAGCTGAATATTGTTTGATTTTTTTTTTTTTTTTAGTAAAGTGGAACGGGAGAGAGGAGGAAAATAAGATAATTCAAGATTAAGAAACTAAGGGAGTTGCCATCCCAAATGATCTTGCTGTATGAGGTAGAATGAGCTAATGAGACGTGACTGGGAGGATCAAATTTATAGTAGGGGTGGGCAACTGTAAAAGCCACCAACTTTAAGAACACAACAACAGTTGGGCAGCAGGGTGTCAGAAAAACAAAATTCAGACAGATTTCAAGCAAATATATAAATGCAGACAGAGATAAGTAATAATTCAGTCAAGCAAATAAATAAAAACTCAGTACCTTTATGAATCACTGAAACAGATCAAGTGCAAAAAATATACTCATCAGCACTGCATTACAGAAGCAGTCTCAGTCTGGCACAATGGAGCTTCTAACAAGGTAAGCACAAAGTCACACAAAGGTAATACTTTTCTACCAGCAAGGAAAAAGACCCTTCCAAAGCCAAGTTCTGAGGCAATCCGATAAACACAAACAATTTGAAAACTTTGGTTAAAAAGTTGTCTATAAATTGTACTTTTAAACTTCTTATGTTTAGTATTATCCTTCAAAGTATTGCCTTGGGAAACTACTTTAATGAGTCAGTGTAGGTTATTATTGTTTATTTACACACACATTTTTAAGTATATTCCTTATGTTTACATTCTGTAGGTTATTAGAGTTCACTTTCAAAATTACTATATGAGACGCAAATTTACTTTATTTTGTGTTTAGATTCTGTTTTTAAAGTGTTTATCTAGGATAATGTATAAATGTATTTTTAAAGGTCGTATAACTTTAAATGTAGCTTAATTTTCCCGCACTTTTTTGTAAAATGTTTAGGGGCTGTGCTGTTGAGTCACTTTCTGATGAAGTTTGTTGGAGAACAAACGAAAAGCGCTTAAAAGGTTTTTTGGAACTTTTCTAAAAGTTTTTTTTGGAACTTTCCTTGTTTGGATTTGTACTCGTCCGTCTTGGATTAAAACTGTTTTATTTGCCAGTTTAAAGCTGTCTCATTTGCCAGTTTGGAGCCGATTTGTCATCTTGTGTTTTAAACACAAAAGCTGTTTGACCAGTAGATCCACCCTGGAATGAGTTTACCTCAAACTCCCTGCTGCGCTGCCTCAGAGTGCAAATGACCCCCTATGTGAAACTAGTTGGTGCAAGCTAAAGTGCTGAGACAAGTGCCTTAGAACAGAAATAATTTCAGCAAAGATCAGTAAAAAATTTCAGACAGAGGTCAAGCAAATATGTTAATGCAGACACAGATAAGTAATAATTCAATCAAGCCTCAGCTATCTGTCTGATAAATCCCAAACTGTTAAATAGAAGTATAGCATCTCATTCTTTTTATACCAGTCTCAGTGTTCCCAAGAGCTCCATAGTAAGGCCACTCCTGTTTAATATATTTACAGTAATTTACATACTGCCTCAGAGCAAACCAAACTAGTCCAGTGCACTGATGCTTCTTTGCTCTGCAAAAAAAAAAAATTCATTGTTCTCCAGCTGTTCACAGAAGATTCATTCTTCTGCATAGAAAACTGGATAGCAAAATCAAACTTAATGCTAAACCCAAAAAAGACAAATATTTACTTTTTCTCAACCAAGTTTCAAACCAGATGCAAAGCTAATTTTCAAATCTCCTCAAATACCACAAATATTGACACAGTGCCCTATAGTAAATTACTGGGGGTTATAGTGGACAATACCATGACATTCAATGTCCACATCCAACAAGTAATTAAGAAAATGATCATAAGTTAGGTCTGCTTTACAGAGCCAAGCAATATCTGACTGTAAGCAGATGGATAACGTGACCACCCACCTACCTGCTGCCTACACTTCTGGAGGCCTCCTATATTCTCACCAATCTCCAGTCCACCCTGACAGCTAAACTAGAGCAATGCTATATTAAAATAGCCAAATTTGCTTCCAGCAAGCCATATTCCACACATCATTGCATTCTGGCACCTGGACTGGCTTGAGCTACCTAACCTACACTCAACTTCAGTTTGCACACAGATTAGTCTTTCACCCTGAAAAATGCCCTGCACTAAGCTGTACATGGAAACTCCATCCACCAACAGAGCTCTCGTATTTACTAACAAGCATGTCCTGTCAATTCGCAAAGATCACAGCAAAGCAGGAAATATTCTTTATTCTTGGAACGCAAAAGCCCTTCCACTCACTCAAAAACCCACATATTTTCAGTTAAATTAAGACTGTTCCTCCTTGACTTCTGGCTATAACCCTGCTATATTCCCTAGGCTAAATTATTCCTAAACCACTTTTCCTATGTATGCAAGCATACAGTGATCATGTCTTCTCTTGTTTTTCTTTCTGTATTCATATGACAGAATGCATATGATTACATCTTACTGAACATAGTAAACTGCACCCATTGTTGGTGACTAAGCTGCTGCAAAATATATTTATCCAGCCTGTGTTTGCAGTGCTGCTAATGTTAACTGAGCACTCTTTTTATATTGTGTACTACTACTGTGAATCGTTTTCAAGGAGCTTTGTATTTAATGCTGCTAAATGTTACCCAAGTATGTTGTATATATATTGCTGTTATTTCTTGTGGAACGTTTCTCTCCAGGCCTTTGCTGAAAAGGTGTTTGTTTACCCAGTCATACTTTACTGATCAAGAAAATATACTTCGATAATGTTTTCATTTATACACATTGTACAGGTATGGTTTTTGTTTTCACAATTATTAGTTTAACATTGTATAGCTTGCTCATGTCCTGCCTTCCCTGAAATGTCACTTCTCCTGAATATTATTCTGTATGGATTGCTCTCACAAATTCCATTTATTTCTATGTAGTTTACTTCTGCCTTTTTACTTAGGATCCTACCACAAGTTATTTTATCTGCTTTAAAATATTCATCAGTTTGGTTACATTTGCGAATGCTGTTTATTTCCATTTCCTAGTAACTGATTTTTTGGTGGCCAACAGCATTAAACTTAGTAGAGCCTTACTATGTCAAGGCAATCTGATTTCTGAATCCCATCTCAAAAGAATAAAGTAAATTGTCCCCCCAATATTTCAGACAATATACAGTATAGGGGATTTTTAAAGTCTATCAACTTGTATTTCCAAAACCATGTTACCAGGTACCCGTCTTCCCCATCACATCTCCAGCAATTGCTGTCTACCTGTGGAAAAATGCTCTAAAATCCACTTGGGGTATAAAATGCCTATTTATTTTTATTTCTATGTATTTATTCTGACTAATTGTGAAAGTATGAGGAATGTTTGGTCTTCAGTTTCTTGTAAGGAAATATCTGCTTTAAATTTAGATCCTGTGTTGTCTATTTTCACCTGTTCAAACATGTTATTGGATCTGATAGGATCTGACTTCTGCATTGATGTCAAAGCTTATTGGAACCAGAGCTCTGACTCCTCCCTTACCCATAATTCTCTACGTTGTTCCTCAGATACTCTGATCTTGTTTGTCACTGTAACAGTAGCATTATGGATGTGCGCGTAGAGCTGTCTATTGGCAGTAGGTTATGATATTTATATTCTTTCCTTCTTACTGCAATTCCTCTCCTACCATGAGAGTTTTTCCTCTCTCCAACTTCTAAATTTAGTGAACTTCACTAATCTTTAGTTGTATTTTGTACTTAGTGTAGTTTAACCCTTAAAGGCCTTTGGTGTTTACAACTCCTCTTATATCGTGAGAGTTTTTCTTTCACCAGTCTTTTAGTGATTTTCCTCGCTCTTTTATAGTTGTAGTTATAACTGTTTAAAAAATAAAACTTTCTCTAACCTTTCTTTATCTTCAGCATGTCTGAGTCAACAGGGTTCAAAAAGTGCTTGAAGTGTGGGCACGTACTTCCTCTGCAAGACCCACACTGTGCACTTAATATCTAGTTGCCACACACCTTGACATTAATTGTCAGTCTTGTGCATCGTTTAGTGCCAGGTCCCTCCAAACTGCAAAGGACAAGCTGGTTTAAAGGGACTTCTTCCAGCATAGACAGGGGCTACTCCATCATCATCATCTTCTTAGTTTTCTAAATGTGACAAGCCTAAGACCAATGCTACAGAAAAGGAAGAAGACAAACAGAACAAGAGGGAAAAAAATAAAGGTGCAAATCTCTTCCAAGATATCCAAGAAACGATCTCCAGAACCAACTACTTCAGTCTGTCTTGATCCCAAGGTTTTCAAAAGGTTGGAACAAACACAGAATCAAGACTACACTCCTCCCAGCAGCAACTACTCACTGGTCCCGGTTCCAGACTGCAATCGCCCATTCTTCAGGAAAGAAGATATTCACAACCATCTTCTGTAGCGTCATCCACTCACTCATCTAGAAATCTTATGGAACTCTTTATCGATAGGTTGAATTTTTTGAGGACACAGATGCATATTGAGGTTATCGCAGTACCATTTCCTGGAAAGGTACAGAGTGCAGGCCAGCTTACCCCTCCCTTGCAGAAGTCTGTACTTGACTCACCCTTCAAGCTCAAGATTATTGTAACCCCCTGGAATCAGAGGACGTGCTGGAGCTGCTTACATCTTTGCCGACTGCATCTCCAAGCCAAGTTCGGGGGGGGGGGGGTTGACAGAGATTTTTAGCTCCATCTCTTTGCTTCAGCCCTGGATAGTTTGGATCTGAGGTCGGCTTCACGACCAGGACTTCTCGGTGCAGAGATTTCGAAGTCTTCTTTCTGGTGGCAGCCATGCCTTTCGAGGCTTTTGAAAAGGTTTTGGCAATTACCAAAGCAAGGTTGGCTTCCCACCCAAAACTCATCTGCATTGTCTTTTCCTCTGCATCCTATCCAGTAGGCACATTTGGTACCAACTTTTTAGCTCCCTGTCTGATTCTGACCCTTTGAACACTCCTGTAGAGGGTGTTCCCAGAAAGAGGGCATACAAACAAACACCTGGTCTCTTCACCAGAATCTTTCACAGAAGTTACAGACTTTGAAGAAGGGGAGGGCTTGAAGATCCGTAGAGGGAGGGTTTTTTTATGATAGAAATCTGGATAGATAGAAGGGTATACCCAGAGGGAAAGAGAAATAGAAGAAAAAGGGATACCAACAATGGTTTTGAGTGTTACCTCGGAGGGTAGGAAAAAATAGAGGAAAGGAAGACCTGTACCAGCAATGGTACTGAGAGTTATCAATATCGGTAAGAAAAAAGGGAAAGAGGCACCAAACAGGTGTAGAAACTCTACCAACTAATACTAAAAGGAAAAAATTATAGATCGAAAAGAAAATATAAAAGGGTTTTAATAATGAAAGAATTTTAAATTACTTAGCTGAGAGCTGGCTTGACATGTTTTGATATGTATGCAGCAAACGATATCTGAAGTAACAGAAAAAGGGGCACTATGGATAAGCTTAACTCAAGAGCTTTTTTGGCTGGTGCAAGCTTGTTATAAGGCTGACTCTGTTCCGAGGACAGAACAGACAACCACTAGTAATGAATGAATGAAGATCAACAACACAAATGGAACATTATGGTAAGAACATAACTTTTTTACCTAATAAACCAAAAGTTCATTCAATAAGAGCAGTTTGCCTTCGGTAGAGGTTTATCCACTGATATTTGTGCAGCAGCCACATGGACAACCGTACACACCTTTGTGTCTCACTGTAAGCTAGAGAAATACTCAGGGTCACGTCCATCCTTTGGTTCTACCATACTTGGGAATATGTAAAGAAACAAAAAGTGGCAGAAGACGAGCTAAGCCAGCAGACTGGACCACAAATACTGCAAATACAATAACGGTATTGTTAACGGTTTTATTAGAAGTGAGCGCTTTCGGTAGAGAGCAATCTCCCCACCTTCATCAGACAACACCTTATTTAAAAAACACTCTTCTTATATATTCATGACAGCATTTCCATTGTTAACTTAATTGCTACTACATTGATTGATAAATAGGTAATTGACTGTGTTTTAAAAGGTTTTATCTCTCCAACTCCATCAAGTGGCACGCACAAGACTTGGATTAAAAATATTTTAACATCTTTTAACATATCTTACGATTTAAGAATTTGTAAAGTATATGTATGTATATATATGATGTATTGATATTTTGACTGTTTTACATATTGTGAAAGTTTAAAGTATAAGTTTGAAAACTATGTATTGTTGAAAACGGTATATACTGATACCATGCTATAAATACACTATGGATGAATGTTATGTAAATACACACAACCCATTGTTTATACTATGTGTACTATGTATACTACGGATGACAAAAACAAGTCCTGGTGTAATCGTCCATCAATTAATTAATAAACTGATGAACAAAGTCACGAATTTAAAATGATAGATTTATATTTTATTTATTTTATTTTATTTATTTTACATTTGTTTACCGGGTTGGTCTGACTGGATACATATCCTTTTTCAGCAGAGACCCGGGGAGAAAAGCTCCACATTCGAAAAGAACAAAAAATACATAGAGTAACATCAGAAAAATACAATGATGAATTTATAAATGCTACATACAACATCAAAAGGCGGCTAGACAACCTAGCTAAGTCATTACATAATCCAATGACCAAATGTTTTGATATTATGTTGTTATATCTATACATGCATACTTGGGAATATCCTTCCTTGATACCGTTCAGTTTAACAGCTTGGTATTCTGGCCCACATGTTTGAATGGATGAAAATAGCATTGGATATGAAAGTTATGTAATTACCATACCCTTTGATACTTGTCTGATTTTTTGTTTGCTTCAACTCCCCCACATCCTTCCAATTTGTCACCAATGGCTTCTAGATGATTGAGTGGCTGTTTCTCCCTGTCTGTGCATAGTCACACTAGACTGACATACTTTTCATCAACTATTACAGATCAGTAAGTTTGATTTTCCTCTGGCAAAGAGGATTTCTTTTCCTAGGTAAATTTGTGTGTGCATACACACACACACACGCCAGATGATGTATGCGGACAATTATAGATTTCCATACTGGATCAGTTGAGGCCAGGGTTAACAATGACCGCCACCAGTACTATTAGTCAACAGGATGTTGGTGGAAATTGGGCTACTGTTGGTCAAAGGAGAAGAGGGGAAAGGCATGCCCGAAGGCAGGAAGAGAAGAGGAAGTTTAGGAGTGTGGTAGTGAGGGCAGTATGACTGGTATAGGGAGAGAGCTAGCGGATATGATAGGAAGAAGGAAGGTTGATTCATTGTGCATGCAAGATACCAGATGGAACAGGAGTAAGGCCAGGTGTATTGGAGGAGTGTTTAAATTGCTCTATCATGGTGTGGACGGGAGGAGAAATGGGGTAGAGGTTATCCTGAAGGAACAGTATGCCAAGAGTGTTTTGGAGGTGAACAGTGTGTCAGAGTGATGTTTATGAAGTTGGAAATTGATGGTGCGATGATGAATGTTGTTAATGCATATGCTCTGCAAGTAGGGTGTGCAATGGATGAGAGAAATATTTTGTAGTGAAGTGGATGAAGTGGTGGTGAGTGTACCCAAGGGTGAGAGCGTGGTGATTTGGAGTGAATTTCAATGGGCATGTTTGTGAGGGGAACAGAGGGGATGAGGAAGTGATGGGTAGGTATGGTGTTGAGAGGAATGCAGACGGTCAGATGGTAGTGGATTTTGCGAAAAGGATGGACATTGCTGTGATGAACATGTATTTTGAAAAGAGAGAGGAGCATAGGGTGATGTACAAGAGTGGAGGAAGATGCACACAGGTGAATTATAGTCTATGCAGGAGGGCCAGTCTGAAAGAGC
>NC_056726.1:188131642-188159016 GCF_019279795.1 Protopterus annectens
TTTTTTAAAAATGATTTTAATTAACCCCCTTTTTTTTTTGGACCCAAAAATTTTTTTTTGTATTTAAAAAGCCCAAGAAAAAACTTTTTAAAAAAAATTTTAATGAATAAAGAAAACAAAAAAAAAAAAAAAAAAAAAATAAAAAAAAAAATTTCAAAAAAAAATTTTTTCCTTAAAAGAAATTTTTTTTTCTTTTTTTTAAAAAGCCCTAAAGTTTTTTTCCCAAAAAATTAAATTACCCCCCCTTTTTGGGGAAAAAAATTGTCTTTTTTGTTTTAATTTTTTTTTTTAAAAAGAAAAAACCCAAAACAAAAGAACAAAACTTTTAAAAAAAAACTTTAAAAAAAAAAAAAAAAAAAAACAAATAAGACAATTTTGGGAAATTAAATTTTTTAACCCTTTTTAAAAATTAAATTTTGTACTTTTAAAATTTTAAATTTTGTTTTTTTAAAAAAATTTTTACCTTAACCCCCCCTTTTTTTTTTGGTTTTAAAACTTTTTTTTTGTATCAAAAAACCCCCCTTTTTTAAAAACAAACGTTTCAAAAAAGGGGAAAAAACAAAAAAAAAAAAAAAACCAAAAAAAAAAATACAGAAAAATTTTTAAAAGGGGAAATTTTAAAAAAAAAATTTTTCCCCCAAAATTAAAAATTTGTTTACCTTTTAAAAAAATTTTTTTTTTCCCCCCCTTTAAAATATTTTTACCCCCCCCTTTCGAAAAGGTTCCTTTAATTTTTTCTTAAAAAGGGGAAAAAAAATTTTAAAAAAAAAAAAAAAGGGCTAAGAAAAAAAATTTAAAAAACCCCAAAAACAAAAAAAAAATTTTTCGAAATTGGTTTTAACCCTTTTAAAAATTTTTTTTAAATATTTCTTTAAAAGATTTTAAATTTTATCCCTTTTTGGGAAAATTTTTTTTTTTTTTTTTCCCTTAAAAAAGGGGCCCCGAAAAAAAAAATTTTTAAAAAAAAGGTAAAAAGAAAACAAAAAAAAAAAAATTTTCCTTACAAAATTAGAAGCATCCCCGGAAATCAAAAATTTTTTTAAACAGAAATTTTAGTTCCTAGCTCCACCCCTCTGTTAACAAGTGATTAACCTTAAGTGACCTTTTCTGTCTTATGAATGAGTCCTTAATTAATCAGTTCTTATTTCTGCCTGACTCAGAACAGAGAGAGCTGTGGTCTCTTTTGAAGTTTTAATATGCTGTTAAACAGAATGCAAGCAAAACACAAGGTAAAGAAAACAAACTACAGTATTCAAAATATAGAAAGGCAATACAGAAATACAAAATAACAGCAAACTAACCTTTCCTTCACAGCAAAGTGTAGCAGAGTCTGGATGAGCCTTTCTGGTAAAGCTCTGAAATGTTTTAGTTTACTCCTTAAATAGAAATTTTAGTTCCTAGCTCCACCCCTCTGTTAACAAGTGATTAACCTTAAGTGACCTTTTCTGTCTTATGAATGAGTCCTTAATTAATCAGTTCTTATTTCTGCCTGACTCAGAACAGAGAGAGCTGTGGTCTCTTTTGAAGTTTTAATATGCTGTTAAACAGAATGCAAGCAAAACACAAGGTAAAGAAAACAAACTACAGTATTCAAAATATAGAAAGGCAATACAGAAATACAAAAATAACAGCAAACTAACCTTTCCTTCACAGCAAAGTGTAGCAGAGTCTGGATGAGCCTTTCTGGTAAAGCTCTGAAATGTTTTAGTTTACTCCTTAAATAGAAATTTTAGTTCCTAGCTCCACCCCTCTGTTAACAAGTGATTAACCTTAAGTGACCTTTTCTGTCTTATGAATGAGTCCTTAATTAATCAGTTCTTATTTCTGCCTGACTCAGAACAGAGAGCTGTGGTCTCTTTTGAAGTTTTAATATGCTGTTAAACAGAATGCAAGCAAAACACAAGGTAAAGAAAACAAACTACAGTATTCAAAATATAGAAAGGCAATACAGAAATACAAAAATAACAGCAAACTAACCTTTCCTTCACAGCAAAGTGTAGCAGAGTCTGGATGAGCCTTTCTGGTAAAGCTCTGAAATGTTTTAGTTTACTCCTTAAATAGAAATTTTAGTTCCTAGCTCCACCCCTCTGTTAACAAGTGATTAACCTTAAGTGACCTTTCTGTCTTATGAATGAGTCCTTAATTAATCAGTTCTTATTTCTGCCTGACTCAGAACAGAGAGAGCTGTGGTCTCTTTTGAAGTTTTAATATGCTGTTAAACAGAATGCAAGCAAAACACAAGGTAAAGAAAACAAACTACAGTATTCAAAATATAGAAAGGCAATACAGAAATACAAAAAATAACAGCAAACTAACCTTTCCTTCACAGCAAAGTGTAGCAGAGTCTGGATGAGCCTTTCTGGTAAAGCCATATATATATATATATATATATATATATATATATATGTATCTAAAACTAAAAATAAAATGACAGTAGTGCAAGCCATAGGCATCTTGCACAGCTTCTCGCACTCATTTTCAATTTTTGTTTTTTTTTTTTTTTGTGGGGGTGGGGGGGACAAAAATCAGGACACATTTTAAACACTGCTTGTATAATTTTGGAAAGTTGCTGGAATAAAATGTGTTACCACCATGCATTTCACTGCCAAGTCTTGAGCCCAGCCAGAACCCTGTGCACTACAGTCAGAGAAACATACCACTATGCCAAATCAGTAGTTTCCTGAAAGACAGGAAGACTGAATAAAAAGTTGTGTTACCATTTATTTTCTAAAGAATATGAAGTCGGAAACTGAAATGCCTGTCAGTGAATTCAATCCTTCAGTGATTTGCCACAAAAATTCTGAAAACCACAGATTTAATGAGGAATTGAATAGAACAAAATATGAGGCATAAATTCACAAGTGGTGGTGGCTAGGGACTTTACATTTCTGATATAAATCTCTTCAGAGAAGATCTAGTTAAAGTGCTTTTTCACTAATGACCAAAATGATTTTTAAATGCATAAGTTGTTATTTTTATTTAATGTATATCACTTGGTGTTGGTAATGAGATGTATGAATGTGCTTTGCCAGATTGTCTAAGGAAGTTCAGTATTACACATGCTTGCCAGCATTATATCATATCGGTTAAGTCACCAAGCAACAAATGAGCTATATCCTGTTGAACTGAATTTGAGTGCTACAACCTGCACAAACGTATAGTATGACTAACAAATCATTTCATCATAGGAATAGTCCCTTATCATCACTGAAAACAGAACTGAGCTTGTTGCTGAAAAATTAAAAATGCAGATCTTATTTAAACTTATGTCTTAATTTAAGAGATTTTTGAAATACCCCCTTACTGTTATTTTAACAACTCACTCAAACTGATATTTTTAAAGGTTTTTATATTTTACATTTTTGTAAGTGAGTCCAACAAGTGTCTAGCATCCCTAGAATTCAGAGAGTAAATTGGAAGAAAGGAACACACCGCGTGCATTAATGGAAAACACTACCAAAACATTACGTCCGCATGCTCATTAGAACTAACTTGTTTTTAATCTGCCCTGCAGATTAAAAAAGCATCTGCTGCAAATCTCACTTCTAAAACGCGCTACATCAGCATACAGCGTTCACAAACATACACAGAATTTCCCCTTGCTTCATCCTCCAACTAATCCAGCACTCTCAGCCTCGTTTTTAGGACATTGGACTGTGTGTGGCACAACAAGCCAACGATTTATAAAACATTTTGTATTCCCACACACACTTAAACGGCCAAGTACATTGCTTGATCAAGCCTCTTATACAGGCTACAGCAAATACACAACAGCAAGCCTCTTATACAGGCTACAGCAAATACACAACAACAAGACTTAGAGAATACGAAAAAAGTACAGTTTTGTACCTACCATAAATGTAGATGTTCGAAGATCCACATTGCTGCAGTCCTAACACTTGGGTAGTCCGCTGTCCCTCGGTCGGCCCGAATATCAGAGTATAAGGCTGACGTCGGTCAAGGCGCATTTGACTGACATCAGAGCGTCAGGGTACAAATGCGCATGACCCGGCGTCATATCGTCAGTCTTTTCTTGCGCCAGATGTGAGAAGACCCTAAAAAGAAAGGTCAAAACCCATAGACAACAACTAAACAACCAACTAGCCTAACACCAAAAATATGTACAATATATACAATATATACAATTATACCATTATACAATTATACAATTATACCTCAGATGGATAACCCAACCCACACAACCACCTCAAACTACAGAGGGGAAGGAGGGAGGTAATTGGACTGCAGCAATGTGGATCTTGAACATCTACATTTATGGTAGGTACAAAACTGTACTATGTTCTTCATCTCACATTGCTGCAGTCCTAACACTTGGGTAGAATCCCAAAGCAGAGGTAAGGGAGGATGGCTAAACTATAATGAAGCAGGAGCTGCCAAAATGCCCTGCAACACCGCAGTGGCAAAACCAGCCCTGGATTTAGAGTACAGTGGAAGGTGGTAATGCCTAGAGAAGGTATGCACTGAACTCCAAGTGGCTGCCTCCAAAATATCCTTAGTAGCCACCCCCTCAAAAAGCTGTTGAAGTGGCAGTAGCCCTAGTGGAATGAGGCCTAATCCCAGCTGGAATCTCTTTGCCATGATGGGAATAACAGAAAGCAATGCAAAATCCAATCCACTTAGAAATAGTTTGTTTGACACGGGCTTGCCCTGAGAGCACAAAGCAAAAGAGACTAATAACTGCTGAGATTGTCTGAACCCTTTAGTTCTGTCCAAATAATATCGCAACTGCCTGTGTACATCTAAAGTGTGCAAAATCTTTTCACCTTTAGTTTGGGGATTTGCATAAAAAGTAGGCAAATGAATAGTTTGGTTTAAAGCCACACTAGAAACCACTTTAGGCATAAAGGAAGGATTAGTACGTAAATATACCCTATCCTTATGGAAAATTAAGAAAGGCTCAACTGCCATAAGGGCCTGCAATTCAGAAACCCTTCTTGCAGAGGTAATGGCCAACAAAAAAGCAGTCTTCCATGACAAATATTTCAACTCAGCAGTAGCTGCAGGCTCAAAAGGTTGTAGAGTGAGTTTCTCCAACACAAAATTGAGATCCCAAGCGGGAGTAGGAGCTCTTCGTGGGGGTCTTATATTCTTTGCCCCTCTAAGAAATTGCTTGAACAAAGGATGAGAAAACAATGGTGGGTCACAGTCGTAGTGAGCTGAAATTGCTGCAGCATGAATCTTAATAGAAGAGAAGGACAAACCTTTGTCCAACAACTCAGTAAGATATTGAAGAGCCACACTTAAATCAGGCTCAGAAACATCCAAATCCTTAGCTGCACTCCAAAATAAAAATCTCTTCCATTTATCTGCGTACACTTTCCTTGTACTAGGCCTTCTAGCTTCCAAAATCACATTCAAAAGTTGTTGTGGAAGTTGAGACCCTCTATGGTTTAAAACAGAATATGCCATGCTGTTAGGTGAAGAGAGTGAAGTTTGACATTGAGCAAATGACTGTCCTCCTGGGACAACAGATGTGGAATCAAAGGCAAAGGTCATGGAGGCTTCTGTACTAGACTTCTCAGTAATGGGTACCAGTGCTGTCGAGGCCAATCTGGAGCTATCAAAATCATCCTTGGCTTGTCCTGTCTGACCTTTAGAAGTACCTTTGGGAGGAGAGGCAGAGGTGGAAAGGCATACACATGAAGATTTTTCCAACTGAAAGAAAGAGCATCCACTTTCCAAGCTGTGGGATGAAACCGCTTTGTGCAAAACTTTGGCAGCTGGTGGTTTAGTGGAGAAGCGAACAGATCTATGTCTGGAGTTCCCCAGGACACTGTCAATTTCTGAAATACATGAAGATCCAGTTTCCACCCGTGGGGATCCATGATTTGTCTGCTTAACACATCTGCTAAGGAGTTCTGTGCTCCCGGCAGAAACCTTGCCTGAAGACTTAGTTGTAAACTGAGAGCAGTCTCCCATAAAATCATTGCTTGCCTGCATAGAGGATAAGAATGTGTTCCCCCTTGCTTGTTGATGTACCACATGACAGTTGTGTTGTCTGTTAGAATCAACACCTGCCCTGGAAGAAGTAAATCCTTGAAAGCTATTAATGCAAACTGGACTGCTAACATCTCCTTCAGGTTGATATGTAGATGCTGTAGTCTGACAGGCCACTTGTCTTGTATCCACTTTCCGTTTAGATGAGCTCCCCAAGCTTTGTCTGAGGCATCTGTTGTTAAAATTTGACTCGCCTCTGGCCGGGTCACAGAGAGTCCCTTGTTTAGGTGACATTCCTGAGCCCACCGCAAAAATTCCTTTTGAATGCAAGGTATTATTTGAATGACAGTGTCCAGATGCTGGCAGTGCTGTGTCCATACATTTTTGAGATACCATTGCAACTTCCTCATATGCAGTTTGGCATTGGGAAGCACCAGAATACAAGATGCCATGAACCCTAAGGCTTGAAGGACTGTCCTTGCAGTCAGCCCGGACTGAAGAGATAGATGATGGAAGTAAAGGGAAAGATTCTTTTGTTTGTCCGGGGTTAGAAAGGCCATCTGGGATGCTGTATTCAGTCTTACACCCAGAAAGCACCTGTCTTGAGAGGGTACTAGACTGGACTTTATTTCGTTCACAGAATACCCCAGGCCTCTTAGCACTGCTATCACATACTCCAAATGTCGAAGAAGCTCGTCCCTTCCTTGAGCCAGAATCAGGCAATCGTCCAAATAAGGATAGATTTGTATTCCTTTTAGCCTGAAGAAAGCTATCACTGGAGCCAGAACTTTCATAAATACTCTGGGCGCAGTAGATAAGCCAAAGGGCAATGCAGAGAACTGATAGTGAGAAGTCCCAGTCCGAAAACGCAGAAATTTCCTGCAACTTAGCCTGATAGGAACATGAAGGTAAGCCTCCTTGAGATCCAAAGTTACCATCCAGTGATCCTTGCCCAGTAGAGGCAAAAGCTGTTGTAACGTCAACATTTGAACTTGGGAATGTCCAGATAAGTGTTGAGGATAGATAAATCCAAAATTGGTCTCCACGTGTTCCCCTTTTTTGGCACAAGGAACAGGCGAGAATAAAATCCTAGGCCCCTTTCTGGCATAGGAACCGGCTGTATGGCCCCTATTTGGAGTAACAGAGAAATTTGCTTGTGAGCCTCTATTCTTTGTTGAGGAGGAATGTCTGGCATGCCTTTGAAAGGAGGCAAGGTATGGAAATAAAACCTGTAACCGTGATGTATGATATCCAGTACCCATCTGTCTTGGGTAATCAAACTCCAATTTTCTTTGAAAAGTGCCAACCTTCCTCCCAAAGGTGCTGCCAGGCGAGAAGGTTCTGGCAGCTGAAAAGGTAGGTCATTGGGTCTGTTTACGAAAGGACTGACCCCTGCCCTCACCCGAAGACTGTGCAGGAGAACTCCCTGTTCTAGGCCGGAAAGAGCCCTGACCTCTGCCCCTGCCACGTCTAGATCTACCCCTAGACTGGGAATCAAAAGAAGGATACGTCCACCCTTTAGTAGGCCAATTTCTACTAAACTTTGGAGGCTGAACCTGCAAAAAATCTTTAACAGTCTGCATAGACTTAGCCTTGTCTTCCATTTTCTTTAAAACTGCCTCAACAGGAGAACCAAACAAGACATCAGATTGTAAAGGGGCATCCAAAATCCTAGCTTTAACATGGTCAGATAAATTTTGATCCCTCAGCCAGGCATGCCTGCGAAGAACTGACCCAGTGGCAGCCACCCTAGACGAGGCCTGAACAGCATCAAAACCACATTGCAAAGAATGCTTACCCACCTGTTCAGAAACATGCACTAAATCTTGTAACTCTTTACAATCAATACCTTCCGCCAGAGCATCAACCTTAGATTTCAACTGTGAAAGGAGATAATTTTGATATTTCAACATGTGAAACTGGCAATTCAAAGCTCTCATGGCCAGAGTGGAAGAAGTATAAACTTTCTTTCCCCACCTATCCAAGGCCATGGCCTCTTTATCTGCCGGAACTGGATTCTTGACAACAGAAGCCTTAACACCCTTAGGCCCCTGGCTAACAGTTTCTGGGTCTGCCCTAGGACTCTTAAAAAGATACTTATGAGCTTCAGGCACCCTGTAATACCTATCTGGTTTAACAGGAGCAGGAGGCAAAGAATCAGGATTAAGAGAAGCCTCTGCAAACACATCTTCCACCACATTCAGAACAGGAGGTATAGCTAAAGGCCTATGCTGGGGTAAAAACAAAAATTCCCTAAGCCGTTTCCTGGAATCAGAGAAATCCTGACCTTCCCATTTAAAATGCTCCCTCATGGAGTGAAGGGTCTCTGAAAAAGAAAAATCCTCAGGAGGAGAAGCAGAAGGAGTAGAATTATCCACATCAGAATCAGAATAATGAGAATACTCCTGCAAGTCTTCAGCCGAAGACTCAGACACATCCGAAGCCTGCTCATAATCCCCCAACACAGGTTCCATCCTAGGCCTCTTATCAGGAGGGGGCATAGAGCCTCTAATCAAAGTAATTAAATCTTCTGCCATTTTAAGCATGTGCTTCTTGGGCACTGAACCTGAAGAACTAGGAGTGACACCCACAGAAGCAAAACTAGACCTGCCTCTAGGAGAAGCCTTGGAAGAAGAAAGAGAGGGCCTAGATACCTTAGGAAGGGAAGGGAGTACAGTTACCTGAGAAGCCCCTACAGCCTGACCTGCCTCCTGGGAGGCCACATCCTGTAAAAACACAGTTTCTCCCTGGGACTCCAGAGAGGCCTCCGTCGGAACCACCGGTTCCACTGGCGCCTCTAAAGAACCGGCGTCCGGTTCGGACGACTCCTCTAACCTAGGTTTAACTGCCTTGTCCTTGCGCTTCTTTGAGGAAGCCGGCGTCGGAGCATCCGACGGCATATTGTAATTGCACCGCTTCCCAAAGACCAACCTGGCACAATCCAACCTTCGCTTTATAGTGCGTTTATTGAACCTAGCACAAAGCGACACCCAACAACGTCGTGCTCAGGTCCCAAACAAGGTATACACAAATTATGGTAATCCATATGCGGTATCTGTTTCCCACAAGAAATGCAGTTATTCACTTTTTCTGACATCCGGTAAACCACTGAGGCAAGAAAAAACCAAAATATTCCACAACGGGTACTTAACCAACTCTGACTTCGGTCTGAAACTCCGAATTGAAAATTTCAGAACGCAACGGCACTTGCAACACTGCTTCTGCATCGGACCATGCGGCAAAAAAGACTGAGGATATGACGTCGGTCATGCGCATTTGTACCCTGACGTTCTGATGTCAGTCAAATGCACCTTGACCGACGTCAGCCTTATACTCTGATATTCGGGCCGACCGAGGGACAGCGGACTACCCAAGTGTTAGGACTGCAACAATGTGAGATGAAGAACATCTTGTTCTGCAAATCTGTACACACAATGTTTAGAATAAAACCAACTATTATGAGACTGAGGTGCAAGAATTAAACAGCCAGTCTCATAGCGCATACATTAAAAGATCCTGCACCTACGAAAATGGTACTAAAACGCTTCCAACCAACTCAACGGTTTGATCAGTATCAAGCCGCTATTGAAACTAAGAAGGGCAAGACTTTAGTTTGACATTCCCCACACAATTACTCATGGCAAGTACTCATACACATGGGCATGATTTTCACTTAATGCTACACTATATAAAGTCTATGTTAAGGAAAGACCTATTGTACAGCATAGTTTAACTTGGTTAAGATATAGTGTTCTTTTTCCAGCAGGGTTGTCAACAAGACCAAGAAAAGGAAAATATTATCATACCCATACTAGGCATTAGCCTTATATTATACTTACACGAACAACAGTTGGTACGTCAAGTCACTCCATCTTATCCCAATTTTCAAAAGAAGTGCAACTTTTTGCACAAGGCAAGTTTTATCACAAAGTTAAACACTATGGAAACAGTGCACAATGTTTTGTTTATTTTTAAGCTATTAGAATTTTTAGCAGTGACAGATGCATTAATGCATTATTTTAAGCAATCTATTATATTTTTTATATATTTTGTTTTAAAGGAATTTTTAAGCATGTGGAATAGTGCATAGTCTCTTTAAAATGTTAATTGGTAGTGCTGTCTAATTAACCTAGGATTTTCAAGGTATATAAGACACCTGATTTAACAGCATGGTGTCACTTGATAAAGCTCAGAATTCCTCTGAGCGAAAGCACTTGTGTGTTATTATTCTGTGGTTCTGAATAAAGGAATTATTTGAATTTGTTTGGTGCCTATCTGGATTTACTGAATCTGCCTTGGTGAACTTACAACAAGCTGTTCCATTTCCTGGCTGTGTGTGCACTTACTTCCTGGTTTGGTTCTCTGCTGTTTGTTTGACTTCTTTGCTGCTTTTTTCACCATGGCTACTGGATTGGACACTTTTAATGCTGCGGAAACACCGGAGGTGTTGCAAGGAGCTGACAATGAAGCTCCTGTTACACGCACAGAATTTAATGAAGTTTTACACGCTTTAAAAGAGCTTACTTCTTTGTTAAAATCTAATGGTACAGTTTCGCCAGCATTTGCTTGTAATCAACAGCATGCAGCCGGTGCTAGAGGCAAGGCATCCTCTGGGCGTGCAACAACAGAACTTTTCAAAGGTTTACCTACCTTTGATGCAACAGGAACACGTGGGGACGAGGAAACAATGAAGTTAACCATGAACAACTTGAATTAATCGAGGAGAATGAGAATATAAGGAACAACAGAACTGGGAATAGACCTAGTGACTTTAATTTTTCTAGATGGGCTGGACAACAGTTTGGCTTTTCTAAAGGTACTGTAAACAATCACAATTTTTCCAAATTTGAACAAGATTTTGATGAATTTAAAGACAAGCTATACTTGTTCAAATCTAACCAGCTTGAGATTGATTACCTTAGAGAATGTTCTAGGGTTAAATGTATTCCTAAAGGTTTAAGGTTTTACAAATTTCCCAATAATGTGCAAGCAGGTACTCCTTACTATGAAAAATTATGTGATATTTTTGATAGAGCAGGTGTGGAAATGTTGAACCTAATGATTTCTGAATATGAATGTAAAGCTTATTCATTATTAGAGGATTTGGAAATATTGAATACTAAAATAACAACTGATGCAGACTTTCTGCTTTTTAAAAGTGACTATGATCTAATGTTTAACAAAGTTGATATGTTTTGTGACAAGGTTTTAAATAGAAAATTGAGAAAGCTGGAAAGAGACTTGGCAGAATACAGGGAAGGGTGGCTTACCCTGCCCCTAACCGTTATACCAAAGGAGTGTTTAACAAAGTACCTTCTGTAGTACATGCCCAAGAGGAAAATGTTCACGAAGAGGTGGAAGAGCCACCTCAAGAAGTGAAAGGCTAGCTGAAAAGGGTAGGAAGGGTGTCAACCAGGATTTTCAGCAGAACCCGAGGCCGGGTTTGGGGACACAAACAGGCACCCAGGGCATGGACCCGCAGGTAGTGAATGAGGAAAGTTTTTTTGAAGTAACACTAAACACTTCAAACACAGAATTTGCTGTGGACCACATTAACAGCATTAAAGGCAATGGTATAGGGGGCCTTAATGACATGTGTACTATTTTAAGAAAGGATAACTTTGCCATTTATAATTACACGGACTTTGAACTGGATGACTGGGTGTTTGACGTGTTCACGCGTGGCTTGCAATTTGTGCCTTCTAGACCTATGAATCTTTCACAGTCCCTGGTTGAGTTAAAACTCTTTACCAGGGGTTTGAATTTAACACACTATTTTAAGGGGCAGCAATTTATGGAGACAGGTCCAAGCCGCAGAAGTGTATTTAACCCCCCACTACACCCACTCATATATTTTTTTGAGAACTTGGTGGAAATGGATTTTAGGAAAATATCTATGGACAGAAAGACTTCATTAGCTGGCAACTTCTCTAAAGAAGGGTTCAACTTTATTAAACAGTTAAAGGACGAAAATGTAAGGATAATGAAGCCGGACAAAGGCGGAGGGGTAGTGTTGATGTTTGCTGCAGACTATGAGGTTTACATTCATAACATGCTCCAAAATGATGGGCAATATTCAACAGTCTCACGAAATGAAGTCAATATTGCTCTAGCGCAAATCAACTACCATTTGTATGATTTACTGCTGCAAAATTCCATCAATGAGAAGCTCTACAATTATTTACATGTAGAAAAACCAAGGATACAGGTTCTGTTTGGCATCCCTAAAATTCATAAGGGAACTAATCCACCAGCATTCAGGCCAATAGTGGCAGGGGCAGGAGGAATCACGGAACCCATCGGTAAATTCATTGATTGTTTGACTAAGAGATTCACCCCCCTGCTTACGCATGTATGCAAGGACTCCTGGCACTTTCTGTGTGATTTTCCTACTACCAAGTTTTCTCCTGACCTGTTGCTGGTGACCATTGACATCAAGGATCTCTTTTCTAGCATTCCACATGATGAGGGTCTGGACTGGTTTGGTGAGTTTCTCACCAATGAAACCGATCTGAACAACAGACTAAGCAACTTGGTCATTGAATTTATGGAAATCGTATTACGTAACAACTTCATCTTTTTTAATGGAGAACTCTTCAAGCAAAGTAAAGGAGTAGCAATGGGGGCATCCTGTGCCACCTTTTACGCCAACGTGGTGCTTCACGTATGGGAGCACAAGTTTATATTGATCCCCCCTTGGGAGCAACATCTACTACTCTACAGACGTTACCTTGACGACATCTGCATCTTGTGGCAAGGGTCTGAGGATGAGCTTTGAGTTTTTGCTCATATCAATGCAAGTACCAATTTTCTGCAGTTCACTCACTCCACCGATCCAGACCAATTGCATTATTTGGATGTCACCATATACAAAAATTACTTGGAGAACAGTTTTCAATCTAAGCTGTATCGAAAACCTACTTTTTCCAACTCTGTTCTGCACTTTGAGAGTGCACATCCTTTTTTCCAGAAAAAAGGCATTGTCAAAGGACAACTCATCAGGGCAAGCAGGATTTGCAGTGGACATGACGATACATGGCAGAGGTCAGGTTTTTGGAAAGTCTGTTCTTAGAAAGGGGCTATCCTCTGGACCTCTTCAAAAGCCTGGTCGAGGAGGTAAATTCCAAAAGAGGAACTGTCTATCCACCCCTTCTGGGTAAGGGAATGGGCATACCAGCCAGCTCCGTTCCCGTTATCAACAATGAATTTAAGAACAGTCTTATCTACACCTACTCTCTGCACTCAAGGGAAATGGAGGAATCTGTAAGAAAGTACTGGCCTGTACTTGCCCTCTTTGAAGAGTTTAAGGGGCTATTGCCTGACCAACCTTCATTTGTAAGGAGAAGGGGTACCAATCTCAAGGAAATGTTTGAGAAAAAGCAGAGCATTACAAGAAAAACTAACCCAGCAAGAAAGGGAACATTTAAATGTGGGGCATGTAGCCAATGCTATGCCATCTTGGAAGAAAAAAGTATCACCATTCCATCCAGAAGGTTTAAAATCTACCCCGCAGGCCATTTTACATGTGGTAGCAAGGGGGTGGTCTATTTAGGCTTCTGCCCCACATGCAGCAGTTTCTATGTAGGCAAACGGAAGGAATTCCAAGCGGATATCTGAACATTTTATGATATAAACAAAAAGAAGGAAACCAACGCTTTTATAAGCACTCCTGACCTGTCCAAACATAAAACTGAAATTTATGGTACTGGAGCAAGTCAAGCCTGATGCCAGGGGGGGTGATTGGGAATCAACTTTAGAATACAGAGAACTCCTCTGGCAATTAAAGTTAGATGCTGGGAGACCCCCTGGGCTCAACGGTTTGATCAGTATCAAGCCGCTATTGAAACTAAGAAGGGCAAGACTTTAGTTTGACATTCCCCACACAATTACTCATGGCAAGTACTCATACACATGGGCATGATTTTCACTTAATGCTACACTATATAAAGTCTATGTTAAGGAAAGACCTATTGTACAGCATAGTTTAACTTGGTTAAGATATAGTGTTCTTTTTCCAGCAGGGTTGTCAACAAGATCAAGAAAAGGAAAATATTGTCATACCCATACTAGGCATCAGCCTTATATTATACTTACGAACAACAGTTGGTACGTCAAGTCACTCCATCTTATCCCAATTTTCAAAAGAAGTGCAACTTTTTGCACAAAGCAAGTTTTATCACAAAGTTAAGCACTATGGAAACAGTGCACAATGTTTTGTTTATTTTTAAGCTATTAGCATTTTTAGCAGTGACAGATGCATTAATGCATTATTTTAAGCAATCTATTATTTTTTTATATATTTTGTTTTAAAGGAATTTTTAAGCATGTGGAATAGTGCATAGTCTCTTTAAAATGTTAATTGGTAGTGCTTTCTAATTAACCTAGGATTTTCAAGGTATATAAGACACCTGATTTAACAGCATGGTGTCACTTGATAAAGCTCAGAATTCCTCTGGTAGCGCTTGTGTGTTATTATTCTGTGGTTCTGAATAAAGGAATTATTTGAATTCGTTTGGTGCCTATCTGGATTTACTGAATCTGCCTTGGTGAACTTACAACAAGCTGTTCCATTTCCTGGCTGTGTGTGCATTTACAACCTGGACTGCAATAGTGAATACACTCGAACATCTACATTTATGGTAGGTACACAACTGTACTATGTTCATCGTGTTTCACTGTTGCAGTCATTACACTTGGATTGAATCACAAAGCTGAGGTTGGGTGGCTGGGCCTAAATAGGATTAGGGGAGGCTACCAGGCACTGCAGAACTGCAGTGGCGAAGCCTGCTCCGGATTTAGAGTAGAGTGGTAATTGGTAGTGCTTGGTGAGAAAGTGTGCACTGAACTCCAGGTTGCAGCCTCTAGAATGTCTTTGGTTGGTACTCCTCTGAGGAAGGCTGCTGAAGTGGCTGCTACTCGTGGCCTAATGCCCTTAGGCACTGATTTGCCATGTTGTGAATAGCAGAAGCGAATGCAGTGTCCTATCCATTTTGAAATAGTCTGCTTTGAGATAGGCTTTCCTTGTGATCCTGCAGCATAAGCTACAAACAGTTGCTCAGTTTTTCTGAAAGCTTTTGTTCTGTCCAAGTAGAATCGTAGCTGTCTGTGTATGTCCAAAGCGTGCAGAAGTCTCTCCCTTTATTCTGGAGATTTGGATAGAATGTTGGCAAATGAATGGTTTGGTTAAGAGCCACACTGGATACTACCTTTGGCATGAATGTTGGATTTGTCCTTAGAGAGACCCTGTCCTGATGAAAAATAATGAAAGGTTCCACTGCCATTAATGCCTGTAACTCTGAGACTCTTCTTGCTGAAGTTACTGCTAGGAGCAGAGCAGTTTTCCATGATAAGAATTTTATATCAGCTGTATTGGCTGGCTCAAAAGGAGGCAGTGTGAGTTTTTCTAAAACAAAATTGAGGTCCCAAGTAGGTACTGGTGCTCTCCTTGGGGGTCTTATGTTTTTTGCCCCTCTGAGGTACTGTTTCAGTAGTGGATGAAAGAAAACAGGAGGTTCCGTACTGTAATGAGCTGAAATGGCAGAGGCATGGATCTTAATTGATGAGAAGGCTAAGTCTTTGTCCAGCATCTCAGTTAGGTATTGTAAAATCTGAGGTATATTTGAAACAAGTGGTTCGAGTCCTTGTGCCTGGTTCCAAGCACAGAATCTCTTCCATTTTTCTGCATAAGATTTCCTAGTGCTGGGCCTCCTGGCTTCTAAAATGACATTCATAACAGCTTTAGAGAGAGGTGTGGTCTAAGTGGCTATATTATCTGCCATGCAGCCAGATTTAAGGTTCCGAGTTGACTGTGCAGAATCTGATTGTTTTGCTGAGTCAGAAGATGAGGAATTTGAGGTAAAGGCCAGGCTGGGCCTTGAGACAAGCTCTTTAGGATTGGGTACCAGTGCTGGCGTGGCCAGTCTGGGGCAATCAGGATCATTTTTGACCTCTCTTGTCTGACTTTTAGGAGCACCCTGGGAAGAAGAGGCAGTGGAGGAAAGGCATAAACTGTCAGGGGTTTCCAGCTGAATGTTAGAGCATCCACTTTCCATGCTTGTGATCGATAAGTTCTTGTGCAGAATCTCTGTAGTTGGCAGTTGTGAGGGGAGGCAAAAAGATCTATGTCTGGGCGTCCCCATTTCCTTGTTATCATGCTGAAGACCTGTGGATTTAGTTTCCATTCGTGAGGATCCATGAGATTTCTGCTTAGTCTGCCAGTGTATTTTTCGTTCCTGGCAGGAATTGTGCCTGCAGATGTACTTGATAGGTCAGTGCTGTGTTCCACAAAGTCATGGTTTGCCTGCAGAGGGGGTAGGAATGTGTGCCCCCTTGCTTGTTTATGTACCACATAACTGTGGTATTGTCCGTCTTTAGCAATAGTTGTCCTGGATGTAGTAGATCCTTGAAGGCTGTCAGGGCATTCTGTACAGCTAGCATCTCTTTTTGATTGATATGAAGATGCATTTGCTCCTTGGGCCACGTGTGCCCCCCAGGCATAATCCGATGCATCTCTTGTTATTGTATGCTTGGCTGTGGGTAAGGTGAAAGGCTGTCCCTTGTTGTGGTGACAGGCCAGTGCCCACCATCGAAACTCCTGTTGTAGGCAGGGGATTAGAGTTATTAGTGTTTCCAGGCTGTGGCAATATTGAGTCCAAACACTTTTTAGATACAATTGTAGTTTCCTCATATGCAGTCTTGCATATGGAATTAGTAGAATGCAGGATGCCATGAAGCCCAGGGCCTGCAGAATTTTTCTTGCAGGGAGCTGGGTCTTTGTTGCCATCATTTGAAAGTAATGAGTCAGTTGCCTTTGCTTGTCTGGCGTGAGATAAGCCATCTGGGCAGTTGTATTTATGCTTGCACCCAGGAATATTATCTCTTGAGAGGGCACTAGTTTTGATTTATTTTCGTTTACTGTGTACCCTAGGCAAATTAGTAATCTTTTTACAAACGCCAGATGCTTTAGTAGAATGTCCTTGCTCTCTGCTTGAATGAGGCAGTCGTCCAAGTAGGGGTATATTTGAATTCCTTTTTGTCTGCAAAATGCAATTACTGGTGCCAGGCATTTTGTGTAGACCCTGGGCGCAGTAGACAAGCCAAAGGGCAGTGCAGAGAATTGGTAATGCATTGAGCCAGCTATGAATCTGAGGTATCTTCTGCAAGATTGTCTGATTGGGACATGCAGGTATGCCTCCTTGAGGTCCAAATTAACTAGCCAAGCCTCCTTGCCCAGCATGAGTAGAAGTTGCTGCAGTGTTAACATTTTGAATTTTGGAACATCCAGGAAAGTATTTAGAATTGACAGGTCCAGGCTTTGTCCTTTCTGGGTACCAGGAAAAGTCTTGAGTAAAATCCTTGTCCCTGTTCTTGCTGTGGTACTCTTTGAATAGCTTTCATGTCCATGAGAGCAGTAATTTGTTTTTGTGCCTCTGCCCACTGGTTTTGTGGCAGGTCCGGCATACCTTTTGATTTTGGAAGGGTGTGAAAGTGGAACCTGTAACACTGAGAAACAATATTCAGTACCCATTTGTCCTGGGTGATCATGTGCCAGTTTTGTGAGAAAAGTGCTAGTTTTCCCCCTAAGGGTGCTGCCAAAAGGCAAGTGCTTGGCATTTGTAGAGGAAAGTCATTGAGACTGTTTCCTAAAAGGTTGCGATTTGCCTTCTCCTCCCTTGGGGGCTGAAGCACCCCATTGTTTAGGTCTGTAGGAGCCTTGGGGCTGAGATCTGCCTCTTGGGCGTCTGTATCTGCCTCTTTGTGGCCTGTCTGACACTGGAAAGGACCAATTTTTTGACGGCCAGTTCCTGCTAAACCTAGGTGGTTGAACCTGTAAAAAATCCTTTACTGTCTGCATTGATTTTGCTTTATCCTCCATTTTCTTCAACACCTCTTCTGCCTTAACACCAAACAAAGTATCATGCTGTAGTGGAGCATCCAAAAGTTTTACTTTAACATGTTTAGGTAAACTTTGTTCTTTCAACCAAGCATGCCTACGAATGACACTGTAACTGCGGCTCTACAAGAAGCCTCTAATGAATCAAAACCACATTGCAGAGTATGCTTTCCCACTTGTTCAGCTGCATGCAATAAATCCTGCATTTCCTTATTGTCAGGACATTCTGAGTTTGTAAGCATTTTCTGTTTTAACAAAGACATGAGGTACTGGTGATATTTAAGCATGTGAAACTGTCAGTTTAAAGCCCTTACAGCTAAAGTAGCAGAAGTGTAAACTTTTTTCTCCCATCTATCCAGAGCTCTAGAATCCCTATCAGAGGGAACAGGATTTTTTTGTAGTGGAAGCCTTAACCCCTTTGTGACCCTGAGAAATTGTTTCTGGGTCAGCTGCAGAGTTTTTATAAAGATATTTATGAGAGTCTGGGACCCTGTAGTACCTGTCTGGCTTGACTGGTGCAGGGGGTAAAGAATCAGGAGACAGACTGGATTCAGAGAAAACAACAATATCAAGCACCAGGGGGATAGCCAGGGGCCTGTGCTGAGGCAATAAAAGAAAATCTCTGAGCCTTTTCTTGGATTCTGATGGAAATGCTCCCTCATGGTGTGCAAGGTTTCCCCAAAAGAATAATCCTCAGGCGGAGATGCTGAAGGTATAGATTCTTCTGCATCAGAATCCTCATAGGGAGGGAGAGAATATCCCTGATCTGAGGAGGAATCAGAGGAAATAGAAACCTGGTCAGAGGAGTCATAATCAGTGTCTTGCCTAGGCCTTTTATCAGGAGGGGGATGGGAACCCCTGATCAGAGTAATTAAGTCCTCGGCCATTTTAAGCATCTGTTTCTTTGGCATAGATGACTGTCCAGGAGAATGCTGTACTTGTTTCCTTGTCTGTAATGGTGTTTTTGACTTTGCCTTGGCTGCTGTAGTGGACTTAATGGTAAGCTGTGAAGGTCTGAAAACACCCTCAGAAGCAGATGCCTGCTCAGCGGCTCTGGACCCATCTGAGGGGATAGTTTCCGCAGGCCCAATACCTTGAGTTTCCAGAGGCCTAGGTGTCTCCACGTGGGATTCGGATACGGCCTGTGGCTCTGAGGTAGCGGGTGTCAGGGGCTGCGAAAGCACCTCACTGAGAACTGGCGACTGGCCTAGAAGATGCTTCGTCTTCTGTTTTGGACCTCGGATGCCTGTCCTTTTCCTTGTCTTTGCATTTTTTATGAATTCCGGTCGTCGGTTGTTCCGACGGCATTATGTAGTTAAACCTTCAGCCAAAGTAATGTAAAGCAAATTCAAACCAACGCCTAATAGTGCGTTTGTTGAATCTAGCACAAAACCGACAACTAGTGACGTCGTGGTCAGGGCCTAGGCAAGGAATACAGTAAGAATGAAAATCCTTATGAGGTATTTGCTTCCCACAAGAAATACAATTATTAACTTTTATTGACATCGTCTGGAGCAAGAAAAAGTTTCCCCAATGGGATACTTAGCTTTATTGAAGACTTCGGTTCTGAAATTCGATTTCGAAAATCTCAGGAGTCGGCCAACCGGCACTTGCGAACTGCTTTTGCTTCGAGCACCGCGCGGCAAGAAAGACTGAAGAAAATGGCGTCGGCTGCATCTTTTATACCCCTGGCGTACTGACATCAGGGAAGAAGCGACAGCAGCCAACGCCGGACTTGACTTTGGAATTCTGGCCGACTGCGGGTAGCCTGCCAGCAGGATAACCCAAGTGTAATGACTGCAACAGTGAAACACGAACATCAGCCAAAGGTCTGCAGCAGCAAAGCAGTCGTTTCCTCCCTGTAGCTAACTCCACCAGCAAAAGCAAAAACAGCCAAAGCTCTCCAGCAGCAGTCGCTCGTTTCCTATGTGCAGAATGCACATAACTTCACCAGCAAAAGCAAAAACAGCCAAAGCTCTGCAGCAGCAATTGTTTTCATGGTCACAGATCCATTCAAACAGCCGGAAAGGACGTGAGCCCTTGAGCTCAATTCCAACAGGCTGAAGGCGCTGACATCATCGCGCAAGTGATGATGTCAGCTCAAAAAGGCACGAAAGAAAAAAAATTAAAAACAGCTGGAAAAAAATCAGAAATGAAGGGGTGCCACTCAGGAATCGTGGCACCCCATTATTTGGACTCCAAAACTTGGTAAAAACAGAGTAATTCGGTACAGTTGGGAGGTATGACCCGATCTAAAACGATTAAACATAAATTTGTTAGTCTGATGTACATAAACATAGTCTATCCACCTTTTTGGGACTGAATGTTGAGAATCAGTATTATTATTACAGGCAACATTAAACACGTACTCAAAAGCTGGCAAATGGGGTGAATGGATGCAGAACGAGGTACATCCACTTGCAACACATCGTAGTATCTCTTTTTGGGACTGAATGTTGAGAATCAGTATTATTATTACAGGCAACATTAAACAAGTACTCAAAAGCTGGCAAATGGGATGAATGGATGCAGAACGAGGTACATCCACTTGCAACACATCGTAGTATCTCCTCAATTCAGGAAGAACAGCCTCCTGTGCCTGCAAAATACCTTGCTCATCCTGGAAACAGTCAGAGAAAGAAAAGTCCTCCAAAGGAGGTGGAGAGGATCACGTTTCCTCAAAATTACAGTTATGGACTTGGGAATCTACATAAGAAGCAGCCCTATCTTCGCCCGTGTCAGAATCCTCTGACACATTTTTCCTCAGGAATTTCTTGAGTGACACTGCCTTCAAGTAAGGATTTCTGAGCATCAAGATTTACAGCCTGTAATAATTGCCTGGCTAGGGTAAGAAAATGATCTTTTCTAACAGACACCATATCTTCAGAAAAACAATGTCTAACTTTTAGTTATGTACTTACCATAACTTCGGATGTATGGGATCCATCTCGCCTACATTCATGACAGATGGGTTCGGAGCCGATCCATCGGCTCCGACTCGGCAACTAATACACTAGCACGAAGTCTCTCATTGGCTGGGCTACTCCCTATCCCAGGATGCACTACACCTGCTTCCCCAGATCTTGTTTGTTCGCTTTCATACATCCATGCAAACACAGAACAACTAGTAGTCACAATAACCAACTAAAGTTCTTCAAGAAAGAACGCTAAGAAAAGAGGGACTACAGCTCCTCTAAATCCAAATGGAAGGGGGAAGGAGGGTGGGTACTTATGAATGTAGGCGAGATGGATCCCATACATCCGAAGTTATGGTAAGTACACAACTAAAAGATGTAATGGGATCCTATCTCGCCTACATTCATGACAGATGGGACAGCCCTAGCACCTACATCCCGGGTGGCTCATTGGAACACACTCCTGAGAACTGTGGAACCAAAGGAAGCTCTGCCTCGAGAAACCACATCCAATTTGTAATGAGAAATAAAAGTGTGCGGAGAAGTCCAAGTTGCCGCAGCACAAATATCATCTATTGACAACTTGTAGTGAAAAGCTACGGAAGTAGCCATTGCCCTGGTAGAATGAGCCTTGACTGGAAAGGGAAGGTCTTTGTTAGCCTGTGAATAAATAAAAATGATACAATCTTTAATCCATTTAGAAATGGAGGTTTTTGTTACTGGTTGACCCAATTTGTTCACTGCAAAGGAAACAAACAATTGGTTCGATTTCGCTTTGAGCGGTTCTATTCAAATAAAACGCAGTTGTCTATGTACGTCCAATTGATGCAAAGTATATTCTGCGTTATTAGAGAATTCTGGGAAAAAGACAGGGAGTTCTATAGTTTGTTGCATACAGAAAGAGGAGGCCACTTTTGGTATAAATGCAGGGTTTAATTTCAATGAAACTCTATGCTTGTGAAAAATCAAATATGGAGGATCAGAACAAAGCGCTTGAAGTTCTGAAACTCGCCTGGCAGACGTTATGGCTACTAAAAAGGCCGTTTTCCAAGACAGAAATTTTAAATCACAGGTAGCAGCTGGTTCGAAAGGACGGGCAGTTAGGGCAGCAAGAATCATATTCAAATCCCACGGAGGGACAGGATGAGATAAAGGAGGCCTCAGGAGCCAAGCCCCTTTAAGGAAAGCCTTACAAAGTTTGTGAGACATCAATGAAGTTCAAATGAAGCATGAAAATTAGAAATGGCCGCTAGCTGAACCTTAATGGTAGAAACTGAAGAGCCCGACTGAAAAAGGGAGGCCAGAAAATTCAGAACCTCCGATACTGGTGCAGTGAGAGGATCTATACCCCGTTCTTGAGCCCAGAAAGCAAACCTTTTCCATTTACTGGAATAAAGTTTGATGGTGGAAGGTTTATGAGAAGAAGACAGTATGTGGACCACGTCCGGGGAAAGAGCATTGTCTCGGACTAAGGATGGAAGTGGAGTAACCATGCTGCCAACTTCAGGGACCTGAGAGAGCGGATGAAGCCGTCCTGACTGATGAGTCAACAGGTCTGGCACGGATCCAGAAACCATGGACCTTCTATCGCATGCCTCTGTAGGAAAGGAAACCAAACTTGACGAGGCCAGTGCGGGCAATCAAAATCATCTCGCTCTCCATGTAAATGGCCTTCTGTATCACCCTCGGTAAGAGGGGAATGGAGGAAGGCGAGAAGACCGGGGCCAAATGTGAGTCAGAGCGTCCCTGGGAATCTGTCCCTGAGAAGGGAACAGTGTGAAGAACTCTCTGCATTTCGCATTGTGAGGGCTGGCAAACAGGTCGCAGCAAGGATGACCCCATCTGTCGAAGATTTTTGCAGCTATACCCTGGTTGAGGGACCATTCGTGGGGTAAAAGAATGGTCCTGCTTAATCTGTCCGCAATCACACTGGACTTCCCCGGTATGTGCGTTGCCATCAGAAAGCGGATGGTAGCTACCGCCCAGTGCCAAAGTCTCATGGCTTCTCTGCATAGTGGGTAAGACCTGGTTCCACCTTGCTTGTTTATGTACCATACCACCGACATGTTGTCGGATAGGATAGCAATCGGGCCCTGTGGGAGAGCGTGATGGAGAGCTTGGAGTACCAATAGTACCGCTCTCATCTCCAGGACACTGATATGCAAATGCGTTTCCTGGATCTGCCATGTGCCTTGGACCGACCTGTCCAGGTAATGACCCCCCCACCCTACCTGGGAGGCATCCGTAGTCACAGTGGCAACGGGACGTTGAGGTATAAAGGGTCGCCCCCGGTCGAGATTTGATTGGAGAAGCCACCAATGCAGATCTCGACGGCAACTTTCCGTGATTATGATTAAGTGGTTCAAGGGAAGTTCCTGATAAGACCATTGAACCGACAGTAGCCATTGTAAAATTCGCATGTGAAGTCTGGCCAAGGGAACTAAAAGTATGGTCGATGCCATCGAGCCCAACAGTTGTAGGATCCGATGGGCCGGGGCTCTTTGTAGGGGGAGACAGGATTTGACTTGATCTTGTAAGACCTGAATTCTTGCTGCCGGTAAATAGGCGCGCATTCTTTTGTGTCTAAGTCTGCGCCTATGAAAGTAATACGCTGAGATGGCTGTAGTACAGATTTTGCAAATTGAGCGTGATCCCCAAGAAACGGCCCAAGGTAGCGTGGCTCTGAGCGCTTGGAGTAGTAGATGCTCGGAGGTGGCAGTAAGGAGCCAGTCGTCTAGATAAGGAAACACCTGGAATCCCAGACTTCTCAGGTGAGCAGTTACCACTGCCAGACACTTGGTGAACACCCTGGGGGCTGTGGTGTGACCAAAGGGCAGTGCTCGTAATTGAAAATGACTGGCTCGAGGCGGAGCGTAAATGTCTCCTGGACTCTTGAGCTATGGGAATGTGATAATAAGCGTCCTGGAGATCTATGGAGCACATCCATGCATCTTTTTTCCAGCAAAGGAAGAATAGATTGAAGAGTGACCATTCGGAATTTGGACTTTTTACAAACGATTCAATGAACTGAGGTCCAAAATGGGCCTGAAGTCCCCTGTCTTTTTTGGTTCCAAAAATAATTTTGAGTAAGTTCCTGATCCGATCTGGCCGATGGGGACAGGCTGGATGGCTCTTTTTTCTAGCAGCTTTGAAACCTCTAATGCTGCTTGATCCCGCTGACTGGGTGGTACGTCCGGGATTTCCCTTAAAGAAAGGGGGGGTTTGTTGAAGGGGATGATATATCCTCCGGTAATAATGCGAAGCACCCACTGATCGCTTGTTATGGATTCCCAAGCTTGTGGGTGCGCCAGCGAATTCCCGACTGGCTCCGGAGTTGCACAGTCGGGCAACAACTCAGGAACGCTGGATGTATGAAGAACCACGAAAGGAATCGCGGTCTCCAGAGTTACGGGGGCCGCTGCCACCTCTGGGGCGGCGTCTTCCAAAATCCCCCCCCCCCCCGCCTCTGGAGGGGGAATCACCAGGTGGAGTAGGGAAAGACTTCTGAGATTTTTTAAACCACATTTTCCCTCCTCTCCCAGCCTTGGGGTAAGGCCTAGAAGGAGCGGAAAATCGGGCCCCAACGGCAGTCAAAGTCTTGCCCTCCTGCTCGCACCTAGTTAGTGTGTCCCTTCACCTTGGGTCCAAACAAGGATGACCCATCAAAGGGGGCGTCGGCGAAGGAAGACTTGAAAGCCTCCGTGAACGAACACAAGCGTAACCAGGCTTGTCTCCGAGGGCAACGTCTGTTCGCTGCTCTACTCGCCTTCGGCCGCATATGAGATGAGCCTCATGGACGAGTTAACAATAGAAAAGAGGGTAGTCATCTGTGCGCCAACAGTCGGGGCCAGCGCCTCAGGTAGATTACCAAGAAGAGAGTCATTTAGCTCTTTGAGAAGATCTCTTTGGAGCCTCGTAAAATGACATAAGTAGTTCAGCGACCGAAGGTAAAGGCCGCTGAGGACAGGGTACGCTTCCGTACCTATCCATACTCCTGGAATCCTTATTAGGAGGATGAATAGACGTCGAAGCCTCTGCCACGTCCTGCTGTGTGGCAGAAGCCACCACCAAAGCATCTACAGGCACACCCTTTGTGAGAAACACCTTCTGGGGCTGACAAAATTTATTGGGCCTCGAGGCACCGGTTCCACAGAATCAGGGTGTTCCCACACCCTTGAGAAACCAAATCAAGGAGTTCATCGGCGGAGACACCCAGGAGGCGAGGCTGGGCCCCAAAGGCCTTGAGGAAGACTGACTCCTCAGCTGAAGGGGTTTTGGCTTGCCAGTCACCTCTCTGTCTCAGAATCTCCAAGATATCTGAGAAGGAGATATCATCCGAAGATGATTTGGGGACCCTTAGCCATCGAGGTCAGTATCCGATGTAATAGACTCATCTTGGGAGTCTACGTGTTTCCTCTTACACAATTTCTTCCGTGGGGGTTCGTGGAAGCAGTTTCGGACGGACCACCCGAAGAAGGGAACCCCGATGGGGGTATCCTCAGGCCCTGGGGCCCCGCTGCGGGGCTGCAACCAACAGAGGCACCAGTCTCCAAATCTAGGGACGGTGAGGTAGAATCTTGTTGAGCCGGCAAGGGCATGGCCAGCGCTCCTCATGGCCTCAAAGGCCGGACCTCCAGAATCCAAGGAGGTCACTGGTCTAGAGGCCACGATGGCACTGGGAATTCCAGCAGCCGATGCTCGAGAGGAAGACTAGGCACAAGCACCCAATCCCAAAGTATTCCCCTCGGGCCCGGCTGAAGAGGTCGCAGTACCAAACCCTGAACAGGAGGACAGGGTAGGAAGCAAAGTCGGAGCCGAAAGGCCTGTAAGGGGTCTCTGCTCCGACCGTATGGCTCCACATTGCTCCACCACCACCGGCTCCAACGGCTCGAAAAGAGGTTGGAGGAGGAATCAAATGTGTTGGAGGGATCGGCTCAAGCAAACTGTGCTGGAGCCGAGACCATTTTAGTAAACACTGGAGATTGGAATAGCCTCTGTAAAACCCTATCCAGGTCCGAATCTGACAATCTCGAGGATTTAGAGGAGGTAGACACTCGAGAAGACTTTCCTCTCGGCTCCGAGAGAGTAGGGGACCGGCTCAAACGGCTCCAATACTGTCGGCGCCGACTCCACCACAGCATGGACCACCATCGGCACCGAAGGAGCCTTCTTGAGCCGAGGGGAAGAGTCTGAGCTGCACACTTCCACCGGCTCAAGCCATTGGAACCGATGGAGGTGATTCACCTCGATACTCCAACTTGCGGCTCCGAAGGCAATGGAGCCGTAGGAGGTATCGAGGCAGACTCGACCCTCGGCCCCAAAGTCAGTGGAGCCGAGGAAGAAGAGGTCAATTTAGTCTTTTTAGAAGTCGGCTCTGACGGGCTTGTCGGTGCCGACGATCTTTTCTTTTTGGAAGCAACAGGAGGATTTAAGGCTTCCTCAAACGAAGGTTTTATAAGACCTTTCAATATCAACTTGTTCTTGCGTTCTTGAAGAACTCTAGCAGAGAAAGCATGACATACGCTACAAGTCTCTTGCAGATGTTTCGGCCCCAAACAATAAACGCAGACTGAATGACTGTCTGTGATGGACATTTTATAACTGCACTGAGTGCATTTTTTAAAACCTGACTTGTGTTCTTTGGACATAGTACAGGCCCTTCAACAATAACGACTTTTCCACAATAAGTAAGCACTATAACAAAATTGCGCCAACTGACAAGCGCGAGACACACTGGCGCGAGTACTCAAGAAAAAAAGTTTACCTCACAAACAAACAGAGAAAACAAGGCCAATGGCCCAAAGCCCTCTAATTTAAACAGGCTTGGCCCGAAAACAATAAACCACAAAAAGATAAAAGTTAAGTACACAAGGTAGGGCAAAGGCCCTCTAACTTAAACGGGCCTTGCCCGACTGAAAAAATAAAGTACCAGACACTCAAGCACTCAAAAGTAGCAAATAGTAAAGAATAATAGGACTAGCTGTTAAAACAGCTGTTTGGTTAATATATGACAAAAAACCCCAAGGTCAAAGACCAATAAAGGTAAAAAGAACCACTTAGCTCCAGCCAAGTCGAGACCACGTCCAGCTTGTAAAGCGGCAAACGAGATCTGGGGAAGCAGGTGTAGTGCATCCTGGGATAGGGAGTAGCCCAGCCAATGAGAGACTTCGTGCTAGTGTATTAGTTGCCGAGTCGGAGCCGATGGATCGGCTCCGAACCCATCTGTCATGAATGTAGGCGAGATAGGATCCCATTACATCTTTCTGTTTTTCTCTGTAGGTAACATGCTGGTAGAAGACAGACTCAGAGATGGCATTTCACCCCTATCAGGAGGTTTCTTTCCCCAGTTACCATGACAAGCATCCACTAGAGTGTCTCCCTGACCAAAAGAGGATGGTTCTCTCATACCCACACAGGACACTAAAACAAGAGAAGAGGATGTAGCTGATCTTTGGTGGTGAAGACTGCACCTCAGGGACCTGGCGAAGCAAGTTAGTGGCCTGCGGAACAATGGCTGGCCACTACAGGGTCACATGCCAACATCTAGGCACTGACTGAGCCTGCAGTGGCAGCAAGGGCTCTTTATTATGCATTCTAGGCACTGGGGG
>NC_056726.1:188164516-188199393 GCF_019279795.1 Protopterus annectens
CACCAATATTTCCACGGCATTGATATCCTATGCTTCAAAAACTGCCTCATCCTCTTTGGCACAGAGTGCCACTTCAGCACCAAGCATACCGTCTGTACCTATTACTTCGACTCCATTTGTGACTGAGCCATCCTTGTACCTAGTGCCCTTTTGGCACAGAGTCCATCTATGATGCCAATTACCCCTATATTAGCCCTGCTGCTTCCTGTCTCCAAACTAGAGACAGCAGTATTGCTGGACACCAGTGCACGGACCCGATACTCCCTCTCAGTGGACCCCTTTCTAGGACAAATATATAGCCCATTCCTAGAGCAACCAGTCTCCCTATCGGGAGTATCCACTATATCCATCAGGAGCCTTTTGGAACTTGATATGGTGCACCTTGTGGATCAGCTGTGACAGCCAGGGGGATCCCCACTTCGTCTAAGACCCAGCCACTTGCCGAACCTGGGATTGTTTCTTCAAGGACTCCATCCTACTCTCCTCCTTTGACCTTGCAGGTTTCAAAGTCTCTAGCTTCGACGTCTTTTTCGGAACCTGCTGTTTCCATGCCAGTAGTGGACCTCACTGTGGCCTTGGAACCGTCCCTTTGGTATTCAGTCTCTTCGGAACCGAACATTCTTCAAGTTCAGGATTCGGCTGCAGGCTCTTTGGTGCCGAGTACAGTTCCAAGCATATCTACAGTTCCGTCCACGGTGCCGGGGGTGCTTTCGGCACTGATCCTTATTGAAGCTCCTCCCTCAGGAACTGGTTCGATGGAGCAGGGTGTGACCCCAGTTCTGAGGTTGTCCTCCTTGGTTCTGGGCTCCCATCCCTCTTCAGGCAGACTTGCTTTCCGAGCGATGGAGAGGGCACTGGCTTCTGAAAGCATACCCCCAGCGTCGGAACCCCAGACATCTCTTCCCCCTGAGTTGCAGCTGACACAGGCCACCGCCTCAGGACATCAGGCACAAGAGCCACCGGAAACCCGAAGGCAGAGTGCCCCTTCTTTTGAGTCCTCCTCAGAAGTCCCTACTGAGGAGTCACCATGGAAGAAGTTGTGCAAGAGGAAGCACATAGACTCCCCTGAGGAATCTCTGACAGAGGAAATGGATTACAATGTAGGGTAAGGGTCACCATGGTCACCTCCTGATGATGTCTCCTTTGGGGACATCCTTGAGATGCTGAAACAGAGGGGTGACTAGAAGTCCACCAAGCCTTCCTCTGAGAAGTCCGTCTTTCTGCAGGCTTTCTGTGCCCAACCATGTACCTCTTGGGTGACCCCTCCTGCAGACGAGTTAGTCCAGCTCATGGTGCAGCATGCCTGGAAGAATCCTCATTCTGTGGAGCCGATCCCTAGTAGACCAGACAAAATCCTGAGACGGCATGCCTGGATGCGCCTTTGTGGTTTTACAAACCCTGTTAAGTCTTCCTTTATGATTTCTCCAGTTGAAACTTGTTCCCTGTTTGGCCCTAAAGTGAAGGACACTCTCGCCAGGTATAAAAAGGATGGCAAGACCCTGTCTGCCATAGGTGTACACTTTTCCACCTTGCAGCTTCCTTTTCCAGGAACCAGAGGAGTGGAAAGTTGTGGCACAAAAAGTCTCCGGGTCCTTTTCTTGACACACGTGGGGAGTATACCCCCAGAGGCAGAGGGGGTAACTCTTCCGGAAGATGCCCCTACCGAGACAGAGGGGGCCCATGTAATCACTGACCCAGAGATTCTTTCTCTGGACAGTCCTGTCAGCGCTCCTGAAGAGCGGCCTGATTGGTTTTCTCTGGAAGCAGTTGGGGGACATTGAGCGGCTGCCTGGCAATCTATAAATACCGACCATTGGGTGTAGAAGATTATAACCAGAGGCTGCACTGTTCCCATCAATGTTTACCCAAAACCCCCTACATGATTTCCCAACATTCCACCTAGTCAAAGGGAAGAAGCAGCTATAGAGATAAAAAAGCTGCGTCAAAAAAGTCATTCAAGCAGTCCCACCAAATCAGTGCGGATCCGGATTCTACTCAAGGTTCTTTTTGGTGCGAAAAAAGACAGGGGACTGGAGACCAATTTTGGATCTCAGTAATTTAAACAAGTCTGCCACCCAAATGAAATTCCGGATGGTCACAGTTCAGTCCATTCTCCCATTTCTGGGAAGCGGCGATTGGATGTGCTCCATGGATCTCCAGGATGCGTATTGCCACATCAAAATGGACAAATGCTCCAGGAGACTACTTCGCTTCCGGCTAGGAACCAATCACTACCAATTTCGTGCTCTGCTGTTCGGACTCTTTACAGCCCCCAGAGTGTTCAACAAGTGCATGGCAGTAGTCACAGCTCACTTGAGGCTGCAAGGGTTCCAGGTGTTTCCATATTTGGACGATTGGCTCCTTACCGCCTCCACCAAGCATCAATTGGTAACAGCCTTGAAATACACTCTTTCCCTGGCGAGTCTTTTGGGAATTAAAATAAATTGAGAGAAATCCAATTTTATTCCGACCCAATCCCTAGAGTTCATAGGATTAGTTTTCGAAACCCGCTCCTGTTTAGTATCTATCCCACATCACAGATTACAAAGACTGAGGCTTCGGCTTTGGGTGATACTCTGTCAAAACAAAGCCTCAGCATGGGAATTCCTTCAACTCCTTAGATCCATGGCAGTTGCTATACTAATAGTGCCTCTCGCAAAACTTCACATCAGAATACTTCGGTGGCTTCTATTATCTCAATGGTTCCCAAATCATCACCCCCTCTGTTTTCAGGTTCAAATAACCAGTCTTTGCAAACAGGATCTGCTTTGGTGGATGAGGCCAGAGACAGAACTTTGGAGCCGCCCTTTCCACCCCTCTCAACCCAAAGCCACTGTGATCACGGATGCTTCCCTGATTGGGTGGGTGGGGTCATTTTCAGAGAATGACAGTCCAAGGCACATGGTCCACAATAGAGGCCAATCTGCATATCAATGTTTTAGAACTGAGGGCAGTGCTTTTAGCATTGCAAGCATTCCAATCTCTTCTTCCTTCTGGGTTGATCACAATTCAATCAGACAACATGTGGGTAGTCTGGTATATCAACAAATAAGGAACCAAGTCTTACCCCCTATGTCGAGACGCCATGAGAATTTGGCAGTGGGGAATAGCTTCCAACCGCTTTCTGATAACAACACGTCTGGGGGATTCCAACGTGATGGTGGATAAGTAGAGCAGATATATTCTCCTGCCTAACGAGTGGTCCCTCAATTCCAGCACAGCGGAAAAGCTTTTCAGCTGCTGGGGCCAGCCTTGCTTCGACCTATTCGCCTCCCCATCACACCACAAATGCAGCAGTTACTTTGCTCTAATTCCCCTGCAGGGGGAATCCCCAAGGGATGCTTTGATCCACGATTGACCTGTGGGACTCCCGTATGCCTATCACCCCCATCCCACTGATTCCCAAATTCTTGAAGAAAGTTCTTCGTTTTAAAACCAAAGTGATCCTCATAACCCTTTATTGGCTTCGACAAGTATGGTTCCCCTTCCTCCGGCCTCACTTATTATTCCAGCATGGATTCTGGATCCATCTCCATTCCCGATTTCTCACCCCCAAGGGTTGAGTCATCCGAACCTAACCAGCCCAAACTAACAGCTTGGTTTCTCCACTTCTGCTAATCACCAGGCAGGATAACCTTCCCTCTACAGTACATGATATTATCCTGCCTCACACAAACCATCCACCAGAAAACTCTCTCTAGACAAATGGAAGAGATTCTCTATTTGGTCTAAGAAAAGAAAACTAGATCCATATTCGGTTCCAGTTACTGTAGTCCTCCACTATTTATGAAAATTTTTTGAGATTGGAGCTGCAGCCTCTGTCATACGAGTACATCTAACTGCTATTTCAAACTTTCATAATGGTTTTGGAAATTCTCCCCTTATTACTCACTGCTTATGCAAAACCTTTCTAAAGGGAGTTTCTCACATTAAACCTCCAATCAAACAGCCTATTGATCCATGGAACTTTACATAAGTTCTTCAGTCTTTGACTCAATCCCCCTTTGAGCCTGCAGCAAAGTATGACATCAAATTTTTATCATGGAAGTCCCTTTTTACTGGTTGCCATCACGTCAGCTAGATGTATTTCAGAGCTCCATGCGCTATGCATTAATTAGCCCTAATTAATCTTTCATAAGGACAGAGTATCACTCCGTACGAACCCTTCCTTTCTTCCCAAAGTCATTTCGGATTTCTCCATTAATCAAACTATTGACATTCTAGTATTTTTCCCAAATTCTACTAATAAAAGAGAATACTGTCTGCATTCTTTGGATGTACATAGAGAACTGAGATTTTATCTGGACAGGACTACGACAATGCGCAAATCAGAGCAACTATTCATTTCCTTTTCTGGGCCTAAAATGGGAAATTCTGTTTCTAAAGTGACCTTATCTAAATGGCTTAGAGATTGCATACTTTACATTTATCATCATGAGAAAAAGCCTATACCACAGAAAAATCAGTGCTTACCCCACCAGATCGATGGCAACTTCTGTAGCCTTCCATTCTAGAGCCTCCATGGACGGATATCTGTGTGGCAGCGACATGGGCTTCTCCTCATACCTTTATTACTCATTACAAACTGGATTTGGTCTCCAGGGGAAGAGCGTCTTTTGGCTTAATGGTGCTCAGGAATATTCTTCCATAAGGGCCCCCAAGGAACACAAGGTAGCTGGGGCTCTGTCCCATCAGTGATGAAGGGACTGAAGATTAACAACATCAGATAAAGAAGTTATGTCTTAGCACAACGTTCCATCTGTGTTGTTGATCTTCATTCATTCATCACGTCCCTCCCTCCGTCCCCCTCCAAAGGCTCCTGGGAATGCTTTGGGTCCAAGTGCTGCGCTAGGACACTTGCGCAGAAATTGCCTCTGGTTTACTGATAAAGGGCAAACTCGATCTGAGGTAACAGGGAGAAGGGTACTATGGGTAAAAGCTTAGCTCGAGAGTTTTTGGCTGGCGCGAGCTCTGTATAAGGCCAACTCTGTTCCAAGGATGGAACCGACATCACATCAGTGATCAGTGAATGAAGATCAACAACACAGATGGAATGTTATGGTAATACATAACTTCTTTTTTTATGTTTGACAGTATTACAATGTAAATTTCTTTGAAATCTATTGTACCTGTCAGTTGTGTATGCCAGTCTGTCCAGAGTTGTATCCCAATTTACACACCTTGTTAAATAAACAAGAAAGGAAATATTTAAAACTTTCCATTCCACCTTTGGTTTACATGTGCTAGAACTTTCCAGAGGTGCAGTCTGCTTTTGCCAAAGTCTTGCTCCAGAAACCCAGCTTACTTTTGTTTGATGTAAATACTGCTTGGTAATTGCTGGATCTAAATAGTTGCTGACTTCTTTATCTGGGATTTGCTTCTTCTACCTGCAGGCCAAATGCATGGTGGATTATAAGTCTGTGGAGAGTTTTTACAAGGCCTTTGGATGGAGAAGATGTAACTGTATAGAGCTAGTATGTATACTTTCAGAGGTTGTTTAACAAAAGATATCCCACTAGCATATTCATATACTGTTTTTCACCCGATCTTAGTTTAAATAGTAACATATGGGCTAATTCACATTATGAAGATACAGTGATCTGGCCTGAGTTCTCCAGCAGTCCATGGTGCTTGTGCAGGCTAGTGCAGAACTGTGGACATTGCTATAGACTAGCACAGGTTTTCCTTAAGACCTGCAGTAGCAGATAGCGTCCTCATTTCTTCATATTGCTTAGTTATTGAACAGCGGACTACATTCTTCTTTGCTGCATTGTTTAGTCCTGGCCTTGAAAATCTCCTGTCAATAACTATAAATCCCAGTTTTCAAAGCCATAAAGTATGTTGGTTAGAAAAAATGCATTTTATAGACTTTTAATTAAAGTCAAATGAATAACTTACCCGAAAGAACTCTGTTAGTGTCCCTGGGATGAAGAAATTTTATTTTGAATGCTGCTGGTAAACATCATGTAAATGCCTTCTAGATGTGGATATTTTGTGTGAAATTGTGCCATTGTACTACATTTTTTTGTTTTATAGTTGATTCCAATAGTTATAAGTAGTTCAGGAGTGGAAGCTTTATTAGAATTTATAGCAACTTGATGAAACTCTGTAATCAGAAGACCTTAATATGTCATTTACCTTGTAGTAAGCAGGTTTGTGATCCTATCTGAGGTTTTTCAGTAATTTGATATACTGTGATATGTGCTCATATATTCTTGGACAGGTAGTGCCAACAGTATATAAAGCCTGTGCCGTGTAGTGCCTGATTATTCACCATTCACGAAATACCATGTGATACGTGTACACTCACTGAATCATACTTGCAGGCACTGAAACTGCTACTAAGGCTCTTGAAAAGTAGGTACATCCAGCCAAAATTCTGAATGCCTGATTAGCATAACATTTAAATATGAAATAGCTCACAGCTCTTCCCATTTCCATTAGGATTATATGATACTACTTAGAAACACAAATAAGATGTCTTTTTCATTTGGATTCAACGTATGGTCTTCTACCCTGTTTTTGTGCGTCTAGTATTAGATAGTTGGTTTAGTGTTGTAGTGCAGTAGTACTTTGTAACTTATTGGACCTGAGATCTGCCACATTCTGTGGACTTCAGCCCATTGAGCTGTGCTTTGTGTACCCACAATCCCCCATTCCACAGGACAGCCTCAGATTGAGTTTGCACTATACTACCTCCAACTGACAATGTTCAAATTCCATGGGAAAGGATTTGAATGACCCCAACACAGGAAGAAAGAAGATTTTCCCCAACTTGGTCAAAGGCAGGGGTTGGAGGGAGAGGAGATTGAACCAGACAGAAATAAATAACTCTGATCTGTCATTATGGTAACTACAGAACTTTCATATACCATGTTGTATTTTCCGTCTGGATTCAAGCTGTGGGACAGAGTCCTCAACAATGGGAAACTGTAAGGAGGTCTGACTGAAGGATATTGCACAATAAGGTGGAACCAAAAGAGGCTCTGGATCTCTATTGAATGTCCAATTTGTAGTGGGACACAAAGGTGTGAGGACCCACCAAGGTAGCAGCTGCACAGGCATCACCCACCGCAGCTGTGGAGAAAAATCCTGTTTAAGTAGTCATAGCTCCAGTAGAATGACCAGTTGGTTTACCCTGCAAGAACTTTCCTTTCAAAGTGTACCCAAAAGAAATGCAGTCAGATAGCCACTTGGAGAGAGTAACCTTAGACACTAGCATGCCCAACAGGGCTTTTGAGAAGGAGACAAACAACCATTTAGACTTTCTAAAACATTTTGTTGTATCAAAGTAAAACCTCAGTTGTTTATGAACATTGAGGTAATACAACACGTATTCCCCCTTGTTGGAAAACTCAGAAAAAACACAGGTAAGTGAATGGAGTGGTTCAGATTGTTCTCTGTATCCATCGCATGGAAGAAAAGAAGGATCCATACATAGGGAAACCCTGTCTTTCTGAAAAACCAAGTACAGAGGTACTGTTGAAAGGGCTTGTAACTCTGACACATGGTTGGTGGATGTAACCACCACCAAGGATAAGGTCTTCCAAGATAAAAACGTTGTCAGTCATTACAGAAGGTTTAGAGGGAGGAGCAGCCAGTACATGAAGCTTGAAAGACAAGTCCTATGGATGAACAAGGTCCCAAACTGGAGGATGTAATAAAAAGTTACCCTTAAGGAAGACTTTCAAAATTTTGAGAGCCGCTAAAAGCATATTATATCTACCAATGTGGAAACTGGAAATGGCTGCCATTTCACCTTAATAGTAGAATAACTAGATCCTGAGTGGAACAAATCTGCCAAGAAGTCAAAAATGATCTCTGTGGGGGCTGAAAAGGGATCCAACACCTTAGAGGTAGCCCAACAAGCAAAACATTTCCACTTACTGACATACTTCCTATGTGTAGACAGTAAGGGTAGACAAAAATACTGAATGACAAAAATGATGCAAAATGTGATCATATTATCAAAGAGACAATGCAAAATCTGCAGACAATGATTGCAAAATCTAGCTCGCATTGTCATTTAATTTTTGGTCATGTGATATGTTTTTGTGTACCAAACAGCTGCAAAAATCTTCTGTGATAGGGACAAATAATGGCATGCCTTCAAAAACAGGTGGATCATATGCAGTGGTAAATCAAGCCAGAAAATAGGTACGTACTTCCAAAGCAGTATGATTGGGAGGCCTGCACTGAGTACATCACCATAGTACTGTAGTTTTCTTCATTTTGCACCGAGTTATCTTAGTGGGAAATCATTGTGTTTTATGCTAATTTTATTCTAATTCTCTTGTTAGAGCTGGTAAATTTTTGGACAGTCTGAATGATATCTGTGAAGCTTCTTTGGGTGGAATAGGTTGTACAACTAGTCATTTCAGATTTTTGTGAATGTCATAGTTAGTTTGATCATATGTAGACATCCACACTACCAACATTCTCGTTTGGATGTTGACATCAACGTAGCAAAGTATATCTGTAAACACTGCCTTAAAAATCTAATTTATATTGGCTGACTCATCTGGATTGCTTACAGTTTGTCTAGGTCTATGCATAACTGTGATCTTCATAACTGAATGCAGTGTTCCTGATTTGGTCTCACTATTTGTTCAGAGGAAAAATATCCTTATTTTATTGGGGCCATACCTCTCTACTGTCCATATTTTTTGCAGAATGCCCTGATTTTTGCATCATATTTTTGGCATGTGCCTCATATATTGTGTGGTTTTCTGGCAAATTATTGACAACTGAAGTCAATGAATGACATATATTTGAGTTTCAGACTTTGTACTGTTCAGAAAATGCATGTTAATGCAGAAAATGTTATTCAAGCAACTTAATAAGTTTATAAGAGAACAATATTTATAAAGCTGTCCCTGGTTTTGGGACTTCATCTTCCTATTATTTTGGGGTTTGTCCAGATTTCCTGTACTTAGTGGTTAAGAGCTAAACTTGGGGGTAGTGCCTCTTGCTCTGTTTCCCAGTGCTGTATATTTTTAGATCTCTAAACATTATAGCATCTTTAGTTAGTATCCTTCATCTGTACTTTTTGATGCCTTACACTGTTGGTTCTGACCCCTCTCCCCATGCTTTATGATTCTTTTGCAGCAGTGTGTCACCAGAGGAAGTCAGCATTTGGAACAGATTTCTTGCCCTTGCTGTTGCATTATCAGCCATTGCCTGTATGAAGCAAACACAGTGATCTTCTTGTTTAAGGACATTGGCCATCTATGTGGAGTCATCTGTGACCAAAGCCTAGTTCTTCTTTAGTCTGAGTGATTACAGTTTGAACTACCAGAATGTACGAGAAGAAAGACTACAATATCAGGTTGCAGTACCATGGGTGGAAACAAGTATGCTTAGGCAGGGCAGGGTACAGTTCCTCTTAGTAGTGTTTGTATTTTGGGGCCATGATGTATATATCATTAATACTTGACCAATCTTTACTAAAGTTCTTTTAGATGTGTCAAAAACAGGGCTAACATCATGTGGCTCTTTATCTGTTGGTGGTATACCATTTTGAAAATAAGTTCAGCTGTGTTCTGGAAAGTTGGAAAATCCAGTGGTTTGTTAGTGAAAGAGTGGTTTGGAAACAAAACAATTGATTCTCCAGTTATTTTAATGTAATCACATTTTTCATGTGCATTTGAGTCCTTTCACAGTATGAATTTATCTGTGATATGCATGTGGCACAGTACACATTTTCTGATATAACAAATTTATACATTTGCTTTCTAGGTAGGTAAGTGTGGAGTGTGGACTTTTAGTAGCCATAACCCAAGAACTACTACTCTTAACTAGACTTTTAGAACAGAAGTTATGTAAGCACACCAACAGTCATAGCTGCAAGTAGTCCAGATAAGTCAGCTCCTTTTGAAAAGTTTGTATTTTGAAGCAGAGTGTAATAAGTGACTCATATAGTAAGGATTGTGAAGAATTTGGTAGGAGTACAATATTCTGGCTTTAGCAATGGCAAATGCGTAAGTACTACGAAGGTGTATTTTAAGGCCTTGTTTTACAAAGACAGCAGGAAACTGGCATTCTGACAAGCTTGGGGTGACAACGCCTTCCTATCCCTCCCTTTTAATTGTACTACCCCAGTATAGTACTTCAAAGCTAGTATCAACTAAATAGTTATATTGACCATAAGTAAATAAGTAAAGTACACCAATAGCTAAATTGGCTAAAAGTAAACAAAAAATTGGAAAGCTGTACCTCCCTGTCCCTTGTTCTGAATTACAGTGCTCCAGTAGAGTAATTCAACATTTTTTCAGTATATAATTCCTCTAACTAAAATTTCATATAAAAGAAAACTACTTTTGTTGCTGTAGGCATTTTAGTAATAGCTGAGATATGTCGCATCCATAGAATGCAGCCAATCCTTATGACCTGGCAGGCCTTAAGGGGAAATTTTTTTTAAAAGTAGACAGTAAGAAACTGGTGCTCCCACAAGCCTGGGGAGATGGCATCTCACTGTCCCTATCTGAAAGCTGCTGTAAAATTAAAGGATAGTGTCTGGGGCCGGAGCCAGAGAGTATATAGTTCTTGCAGCTTCATTTGGATCAGTCAGAAATGACATGCATGGGTATAGATTTAAATTAGTTGGTCTGCCATCCTTAAGAGACATTTGCCTGTCATTAGACATGAGCTTTATTAAAACTGTACTTGTATTTTTGCTTCAATTGTTGAAGGTTTATTTTAGAATTTGGGTCGAGATTTACGTTTAGTATTTTAGCAGTTGTTTCTGGTATCTTTTATCCACCTTTACCAAACGTTTTCTCCTGAGGTTTCAATTGAAAATGTATCTCAACCCAGTTGGTCAAGTGAGATAAAGAAACCAGACGTAGGTAGGTAGGTATGGTGAATGGGTCTTCTAAGTGAAAAATACATACACACAGTCTGAGCAAGCAACTTTCTGTTTTCAAGAAATTGGAAAATCCCAGCTGTATTACTGGCATAGATAGCATTATTGCTGTTCTGTAGTATAAAGTGATAGTGCTGAACAATACGTCCAAAGCCATTTTCATGACTAACCGTGCTTCCATGGAAAACGACTAACACCATTCTTGGGCTTCCTGGTTAGCAGAGGTCATGTCAAGCAATGAGTTTCCCAGGGAGGTTACAACAAGGCTGGGCCCCAGTTTATAGTAGTCTAAAGCACTGACACAAACTTAACAGACAAAAGCCTGTGTACAGACTTCAGGAGTACAAGCAATTTGCTAGCACAGAAAACGTTAGCACTTGGTGTGCTTTAAAAGAACTGCAGTTGAGAAAACCTTAAAGGGCTTTCTATATTAGTGAAATTGTTAAGTAACTAGACACACAGTGATCTTGTCCTGTATATGAGTACAATGTAGAACTATTACAAATTCTTGTTTAAAGTCATTTAAATCTGCAGAATAAGTGCTAATGAGTACATCTTGTAAGACCTGCGGCCAGACCATTTAAAAATCATCTTTACTGATCTTCTCTTTAAGAGAAAAGGTTTATATATATATATATATATATATATATATATATATATATATATATATATATTCACATGCATGCACATAGTTAGTCTTTAAGTGCCAACTCCAAGACTTAACACGGCTGAAACTCCTCAGCAGCTTGCATTGAAGGAATACAGCCTCTAGACTCAGATGTATTTATTTCTGTTTTATTTAAGGAAAGTATATATCTGTGTGTGTAATGTGTGTTAACTTTGTGTTTTAAAATTCTTGCTTTTTACTGCTATTACTATTCATTCATTTTTGTGTGGTTTATATGTTTAAAACTGATTTTAAGCAAACATGGGCCTTTTGTAAAGTGTTCTAAGACTTGTACTTGGAAAATGAAGATCTGTGGTATCAGCTGAATGCTGGGCCTCTTGTTTCTGTTAGCTTATCTGCATTATTTTAAAGTCCATTTAGAAAAATATTGCATTTTTTTTACTTTTTTCATTTTTATGATATTTACTTTTGATTTAACACTGTTATGGCTGCTATCACTCTAGTTAACATCTACCTATCTCACACTAACATCTTATCTCAATAGATCTTTTTACTTAATATGACCTACTCCATACAACTTATTATTCTCTTAAGTATCCTTACAGCCCCTCTGCTCATACTAACCCTAGCTACCTCCCCCCACACCTTTTTAGACATATTTTCCCCAAAATCTCCAACACTGACCATATCTTCACATACTAATGAATACAGTTTCTCTGCCATTTCATCCTCCTCATTCATATATTGCCACATACATCTGACCAAACAAAAAGTCTGTCCCAGTAAATTTAAAAATTGAGGTAACTCTGTTTACCCTTCCTAGACCGCCTTCTAAAACTCATCACCTACAAATAGTCATACATCACCTAGTACTGTCTTAATGCGGAGATATTCATCCCAATCCTGGTACCAACAACTCACCATCTTCCATCCAACCTTCTACCAATCAGAGCCTATGTATAATTACAATAAATGCATGCAGTATCTGTAATAAAATCACTGAATTCCAAGCCTGGTTATCTCGTTATACCCTCAAAATCGTAGCAGTAACAGAAACTTGGTTCAATCCTCGTAATGCAGACACTGAAATTATCCCATCAGGGTACAGTATCCATGGAAATGATAGAATCCACAAAAAAAGGCAGGGTTGTAGCAATAATTTATTGTGAGTCATTAACAATGACAGTCTTTTCAAAACCTGTCCCTACCTTTGGTAAAATGGAATTACTACGTACTTCTGTATGCATTAATAACTGAAAAAAAATATGTATTGCTGCACTGTATATTCCCCCTGGCCAAAATATCCCTATTTTGGAAGACTTCCTATCTTGAGCAAACCACAGTATATCATATGAAACTATCATTCTTGGTGACACAAATATTAATTGGCAAAACTTAACTTCCAGCTTCCCTGTAAATAGTATAAACCTGCACAGGTTTACACAGTTCCTCACATGCCTTACACGCACTCTTTCTAACAACCAGAGTCAGCTTTAGACTGGATTCTTGTATCCCACCCCCATAAATACTCCAACATTGGAACCCTTCCTAACACCTTAAGCAATCATCTACTAGCCTTCACCCATGGAATCCATATTCAGATACCAAAAACACATTTCAATAAAACATCCAGAATCCTTACCAGCTCCAGCCAAAACATATTAATAAATACATTAAAAGCTCAGAATTGGACCCCAGTTAAACTACCTCTGGAAGAGGCTGTAAATTACTTCAGTACAGGCTTTCTCTCTACACTTACTAGCCTAGCCCCCATTCGCACCAAAAGAATAAAACTCAACCATGCCCTCTGGCTAGCAAAACATTCTAAACAGGTACTTCTTTTCCAGAGAACAAGCCTGGAAAGAATGGCAGAAAAACAGGAACCCTCAAAATGAGCTTAATTCTAAGCAACTTTGCAATAAAGCCAAAAAATTAATCATATAAGACAAGAAAACTAATTATCTAAACAATTATCCTGCCAAAAAAATGACCCCCCCCCCCCCAAACAATTCTGGAAATCGGTCTTCATCCTCCTTAATCCTGAAACCATACAGATCCCAACATCTTTTCCTGACAAAGACCCACAACAAATTGGTCACATATTCAACTCCCACTTTATCAATACCACTCTAAAAGATGTCAATGAGTCACCCCACTAAAACTAACCCGAACTCTAATAATCCAATGGACACTCCAGATCTCACTCAAAAAAACTTCATATGCTCTCTCTTCCCACACTAGTGAAACCTCCAGTAATAACCCATTAGCTCCTACATTCTCTATACAGCCAGTACCCACCTCTGTAGTTCATAAACTTCTAACAAAACTAAGACCATGCTCCCTCTCTGCTTACAATCTTCCATCTAAATATCTAAAACTTGCAGTTGATGCAATAGTCTATCGTGTCAGAGTTCTAATTAAGCAATCCATCTCGGAATCTAATGCCCTCAACTCTGGAAAAAAATCTATTATCGCTCCATTACACAAAGGTGGTAGTACCAATGACCTTTCTAACTATCAACCTATCTCTATACTCTCACCACTATCTAAAATCTTAGAAAACTGCATACATGTCCAACTCCTAAAGCATCTTTCTGATAGTGACCTCCTTGCTCCAACGCAACACAGATTTCGTCTGGCACACAGTACCGTTACAACCCTTCTTTCGTTCACTGATACTGTGAACGAAGCTCTTGATGTTGGTCTATAAACTACAGTAAAATTATTAGACCTATTGAAGGCTTTTGGCACAGTATCACACACTAAACTATTGCGACAACTACATAAACTAGGATGCTCCCAAAACTCCCTAACATGGTTTTCCAGCTACCTAAACAGTAAAAACAAAATGAAAACTCCAGCAAAGCTAGAACTTCCACTGAGTGACCTCCCAAACCTCTTGTATCAGAGACACATGGGATATATGCAAATGACCCTTATGAATATCAGGTGATGTTCATTGTGTTACACTGCTGCAGTCATTACACTTGGGTTATCCTGCCGTCAGGCGGTTCCCCAGTTGGCCTGAGTTCCAAAGTCTTGGTCCGGCGTCAGTTGCTGTCGCCTCCTCCCTGACGTCAGTGCGACAGGGGTATATAAGATGCAGCCGATGCCATTTTCTTCAGTCTTTCTTGCCGCGCGGTGCCCGAAGCAAAAGCAGTTCGCAAGTGCCGGTTGGCCGACTCCTAAGATTTTCATTCCGAATCCAGAACAGAAGTCTTCTACAAAGCTAAGTACCCCATTGGGGAAACTTTTTCTTGCCTCAGACCGATGTCAGTAAAAGTTAATATTTATTTATTTATTTTATTTATTTGCAGTTGATTTACCAGGATAGTCCATTGGGCCATTTGAACCCGTTTTCAATGGAGTCCTGGGGGAGAAAAGCTCCAATAGCACTCTAGGTTACAATAGTTTAAAGATTATATTTATACAAGGGTTGCAGTTTTGAGCAAGACATTTACAATTAATACAGCAAACATTGCAAATAATACACACTAGTGATGAGGTTGGAGTTAAAAGTGACTGGCAATGGAACATTGCATTGTACAGCTGAGAGGCATTTCTTCTTAGGAACATACAGTTCATAGTTACAGTCTGATTCATTGTTTACAAATCGCATATAAGTAGTAACAGTCTGATGCATTATTTACAACTAACATATAAGTACTGGAATAAAAGTATATGGAGAGATGATAGAAGGAGAAAGTTTTAGATGAGAATAAGATTGAAAGAGAAGAGAGAAAGAGAGAGAGAAGGAATCTAAGGCATTGAATGAAGTGAAAAAGGAGTTTAATAGCTGTATTTCTTGTGGGAAGCAAATACCTCATAAGGATTTCCACTCCTATTGTATCCCATGCCTAGGCCCAGACCACGACGTCACTGGTTGTCGGTTTTGTGCAAGGTTTAACAAGCGCACTATTAAACGTTGGTTTGATTTTGCCCGACATTATTTTGGCAGAAAATTCAATTACACCATGCCGTCAGGACAACCGGAATATATAAAAAGCACAAAGACAAGGACCGGCATCCGAGGCCCAAAACTGACGACGAGGCCTCTTTTAGGCCGGTCGCCGGTTTTCAGCGAGATGCCTACGCAGCCCCTGATGACCGCTTCCACAGAACACCTTTGACTCCCACGTGGAGCTGGCTGGGCCTTCGGGCGCACAAAGTTTTCAGCCTTCCGAAACTAACCCTTTAGAGGGAACTGAAGTAGCTGAGCAATCCACGGCTTCAGAGGGTGTTTTCAGACCTACTCAGTTAACCATTAAACCCTTTGTTAAGTCTAAGTCCCCCTTAAAAACAAAGAAACAGATACAGCATTCTTCAGGACAGGCCTCCATGCCTAAGAAATACATGCTCAAAATGGCCGAAGACCTAATCACCCTGATCAGGGGGTCCCATCCCCCACCTGATAAAAGGCCCAGACAGGATGCAGACTATGAATCTTCCGACCAGGTGTCCATTTCTTCAGATTCATCCTCAGACCTAAGATATTCTTTACCCCCTTATGAGGATTCTGATGCTGAGGAATCAATTCCATCAGCCTCTCCGCCTGAGGACTACTCCTTTGGGGAGACCTAACATACCATGAAGGAGCATTTCCATTGGGAAGGCCAGGATTACTCAGAATCCAAGAAAAGGCTCAGGGACTTCCTTTTATTACCTCAACACAGACCCCTTGCTATTCCGCCAGTGTTAGATATTGTGGATGGATGTGTACACTGAATCCAGCTTAAACCCTGACTCCTTACCTCCAGCCCCAGTTAAACCTGATAGATATTACAGAGTCCCAGACTCTCACAAATTTCTGTATAAAAGCCCTGTTGCTGACCCTGAAACTATTTCTCAGGGACCCAAAGGGATTAAGGCATCATCAGCAAAAAATCCAGTTCCCTCTGACAGAGATTCCAGAGCATTAGACAGATGGGGAAAGAAAGTATATACGTCTGCAACTTTAGCAATGAGAGCCTTAAATTGCCAGTTTCACATGCTAAAATATCAGCAATTTTTGATGTCTCAGTTGAAACAAAAGATGCTTCCAGATTCAGATCCTCCTAATTTTAAAGAAATGCAGGATTTATTGCATGCAGCTGAACAAGTGGGAAACATACTTTGCAATGTGGTTTTGATTCCTTAGAGGCCTCCTGTAGAGCAGCAGTTACAGGCTCTGTCATTGGAAGACATGCTTGGTTAAAAGAACATACATTACCAGATCATGTTAAGGCAAAGTTATTGGAAGCACCTTTGCAGTGGGATGTGTTGTTTGGAGTTAAGGCAGAGGAGGTATTAAAGAAGATGGAGGAAAAGGCAAAATCTATGCAAACGGTGAAGGATTTCTTACAGGTTCATCCTCCTCGTTTTAGCAGAAATTGGCCAACAAAGAATTCGTCCTTTCCAGTCACAGACAGACCTCAAAGGGGCCGATACAGAAGTCCAAGAGATAGAGGTCAAGCACAAGGTCCTTACAGGCCTTGACAATGGGGTACACCAGGCCAGAAAGAAGGGGAAGACAGACCCCAACCATATAAAAAGCAGCCTCAATGACTTCCCACTACAGCTGCCAAACAGCTCTCTCTTGGCAGCCCCCTTAGGAGGAAAACTGGCACTTTTCTATCACAATTGGCATTACATCACCAAAGACAAATGGGTTCTCAACATTGTATCTCAAGGTTACAGGTTCCACTTTCACACTCTGCCAAGGTTAAAAGGAATGCCAAATCTGCCACCAAATCAATGGGCAGAGGCTCAGAAACAAATTACAGCACTCATGGACATGAGAGCTATTCAAAAGGTACCACCACAGGAGCATGGACAAGGATTTTACTCAAGACTCTTTCTGGTTCCCAGAAAGGACAAAACCTGGAGACCCATTCTGGATCTTTCTTCTCTAAACACTTACCTGGATGTTCCGAAATTCAAAATGTTGACACTACAGCAGCTTCTTCCCATGCTGGGCAAGAAAGCTTGGCTCGTGACTTTGGACCTCAAGGAGGCATACCTGCATGTCCCTATCAGACAAAACTGCAGAAGATACCTCAGATTCATAGCTGGTTCAATGCACTATCAATTCTCTGCACTGCCCTTTGGCTTATCTACTGCGCCCAGGGTCTTCACAAAGTGCCTGGCACCAGTAATTGCATTTAGCAGACATAAAGGAATTCAAATTTATCCTGATTCAAGCTGAGAGCAAGGACATTCTTTTAAAGCATCTGGCGTTTGTAAAAAAGTTATTAAGTTGCCTGGGGTACACAGTAAACGAAAAGAAATCAAAACTAGTGCCCTCACAAGAGATAATATTCCTGGGTGCCAGCTTGAATACAACGGCCCAGATGGCTTATCTCACGCCAGACAAGCAAGGACAACTGACTCAATACTTTCAATTGATGGCAACAAAGACCCAACTCCCTGCAAAAAAAAATTCTGCAGGCCTTGGGCTACATGGCATCTTGCATACTACTAATTCCATATGCCAGACTGTATTAACAAACTTCTTCACCCTGGCCATTCCAAAACACCAACTCCCTCTAACCTCACTCAAACTACACCCAAACAAATTGCTGACACTTTCAACTCATTTTTCTTAGACACTGTCACTACCCTGGCATCAACTTTATCTCCAAAATCCACTCAAGTACCTCATTTCCTTAATGATAAACCCCCCTCTTTCAAATTACAACCTGTCTCGACAGACCTCATCTATACCTTACTTACCAAACTTAAACCATGCACCCCCTCAGCTGACCTCATCCCAGCTGAGTACCTACAAATAGGTGCCAAAGCACTAGCCTTTCCTGTCTCCATTTTAATAAACCAAACTATAACTGAAGAAACTATTCCTACCCTCTGGAAGGTCTCTCACATCATTCCACTTCATAAGGGTGGTAACTCGAACGAGCTCTCTAACTTCCGTCCCATAGCTCTTCTTTCTCCACTAGCTAAAATCATGGAAAAATGTGTTCATAGGCAATTACTTGATCATCTCCTCCAAAACAATCTTCTAGCAGACTGCCAGCATGGCTTTAGACCTCATCACAGTACCACCACTGCTCTATTATCATTCACTGACAATATTAATAAAAACCAGAACAACAACTTACTTTCCACCGCTCTATTTTTAGACCTCTCAAAGGCCTTTGATATGGTTAACCATCCTCTCTTACTAAATATCCTGCAATCATTTAACTTAGACTCTCCAACTATCCAGTGGTTTTATTCCTACTTGAATAATAGACAACAAGCAGTACTTTGGGAAAATCACTTATCCTCTCTTCTTCCAATCAAAATAGGAGTACCTCAAGGCTCAATACTTGGACCTCTCCTTTTTTCCATCTTTATCAACAACATACATCAGTCCATTCCATCTGTATTCAATATGCCGATGACTCTACACTGATATGTTCTGCTTCCTCCCCAACTGAGCTTCAAGTTACTACACAAAAAGTCTTTACAGCAGCCGAAAACTGGTTTCACCAATATTGCCTCTTACTGAACCCCAAAAAGACTAAATTATTACTTTTTACACCTACACAAAAATCATCTTCTTTTACATTTAATATAACTTCTAATAATGGCACTGTAATATCCCCAGAACCCACTACCAAACTCCTTGGGGTCACAATTGACCACCATCTTAACTTTGATTCCCATATTAACTTAACCATCAAGTCAGTCAATAGAAAACTTGGATCACTCTATAGGCTTAAACCCTACCTCACAATCTTAGCCAGAAGCACTATAGCACAAACACACCTACTCTCCACTCTTCTGTATGCCTCACCTATCTTTTCAAACTGATCTAAAGCTAATTACAATAAACTAGCAACAACATATAGCCAGATTTGCAACAGGAACCCCCTTTCGCACCCATCATTGCTCTAATCTTAAACAACTAGGCTGGCTCCAACTTCATAATCAGATTCTACTTAAGCAATTAACCATCACCCACAAAATCTTCTGTCAGCCTTCAAATACTACTATACTTAGCTCTCTTATTACACCTTATAAAAACATCTCTTCCTTACGCTCTGCCACCAAGCTTCAAGCAGACTCCTTCAAATCCAACAACAAAGCTGGGAATAGTCTATTTGCCAACTGTATTGCACCTGTCTGGAACAAACTTCCTAGGGAAATTACTGCAATGACCTCATTAAATACTTTCAAGAAGAATCTTATAATCTGGCTAAATTCCCAATGGCTCTGCCCTTGTACTAACCCTGATTAAACTTTTTTCTCCTTTTCCATCTTCCACACTATCTAATCTTAACTACCTTTCTTTAGCGCTGTTGTTTTTCCAATTTTACTAATAATGTGAGAGAGAGAGAGAAAAAAAAAATATATGTATATTTTTTTTTTTTTACATATATATTTCTTTTTTCCTAACAATGTAATTACTTGTACATTTTATTCTTTTGTGTAACAAGCATAATATCTGTTGTCCTTTTGTGGAGCTTTTCTCCCCGGGCCTCTACTGAAAATGGACATGTATCCAGCTAGACTAGCCCGGTCAACAAATGTAAAATAAAATAAATAAATAAAATAAATATGAGGAAACTACAATGGTACCTAAAGAGTGTATGGCCTCAACACTGTCAAAGTTTGGAAACAGTTATACCACTAATTCCTTGCCTTCAACAGGAGTTTCAATGGTGAGCTCAAGCTTGTCACCTCAACAAGGGACAGCCTTTTACTCAACCCACAGCCAGGCAAACACTGACAACAGATGCATCGGATTACGCATGGGGAGCACACATGGCAGGAAAATGTATTCAGGGCGAGTGGCCCGCAGAGCAAAGGCATCTTCACATCGATCAAAAAGAGATGCTGGCTGTACAAAATGCACTTATAGCTTTCAAGGACCTGCTGCATCAAGGACAACTACTATTAAAGACAGACAACACCACAGTTATGTGGTACATAAACAAGCAACGGGGCACACACCCCTACCCCCTCTGCAGACAAGCCATGACCTTGTGGAACACAGCTCTAGACTACCAAGTTCTTCTACAAGCACAATTCCTGCCAGGAGAGAAAAACACACTGGCAGACGACCTAAGCAGAAGCATCATGGATCCCCATGAATGGGAATTGAATCCACAAATATTCAGAATGATAACACAAAAATGGTGGAGCCCGGACATAGATCTGTTTGCATCCCCAATGAACTGCCAGCTACAGAAATTCTGCACAAGGAGTTACCATCCACAAGCATGGAAAGTGGATGCCCTCTCATTCAGCTGGAAAAACCTGCAAGTATACGCTTTCCCACCTTTACCTCTCCTTCCAAAGGTTCTCTTAAAAGCCAGGCAAGAAGAGCCAAAGATGATCCTGATTGCACTAGACTGGCCACGCCAGCACTGGTACCCAATCTTAAAGAAATTAGCACAAGAACCACCCTGGATTTTGCCTCAAATCCCACATTTGCTGACACAGCACAACAATCAGATACTTCACAGCCAGCTAAAGACCTTAAACCTAGCTGCATGGAAAATTCCTTAGTCAAGCAAGCAATGCCTCTCTCCAAAGCTGTTATGGATGTCATTCTGGAGGCCAGAAGGCCTAGCACCAGGAAAGCCTATTTGGATAAATGGAAGAGATTCTGTGCCTGGAACCAGGCGCACAGCCTTGACCCTCTTGTCCCAAACATATTTCAGATGCTTCAATATTTAACTGAGATGCTGGACAAGGGCCTCTCCTTCTCATCCATCAAGATCCACGCCTCTGCCATTTCTGCTCATTACAGCATGGATCCACCAGTTTTCTCTAATCCTTTGCTCAAACAGTACCTCAGAGGGGCTAAAAACATAAGACTGCCCCGTAGAGCACCTACTCCAACTTGGGACCTCAACTTTGTTTTGGAAAAATTTACTTTACCTCCTTTTGAGCCAGCTAACACAGCAGAATTAAAATATATCTCTTGGAAAACTGCTCTGCTACTGGCAATAACATCAGCATGAAGAGTTTCAGAATTACAGGCACTAATGGCAGTGGAACCTTTCCTCATTTTCCACCAGGACAGGGTGTCTTTAAGAACTAACCGTACGTTTATGCCAAAGGTGGTATCAAGTGTGGCTCTAAACCAAACTATTCACTTGCCAACTTTTTATCCAAAACCATAGAACAAAGGGGAGACACTACTAAATTCTTTGGACATTCACACAGTTACGCTTCTGCTTGGACAAAACCAAAGCGTTCAGAAAATCTGAGCAATTATTGGTAGCATATGCTGCAGGAGCACAGGGAAAAGCCATTTCAAAACAGACTATTTCAAAATGGATAGGACATTGCATACATTTCTGCTATACACACCATGGGATACCTGTACTTAGCAGCATTAGATCTCACTCCACCAGGGCAACAGCCACTTCAACTGCCTACCTTCAGAGGAGTACCTACCAAGGATATTTTGGAAGCAGCAACATGGAGTTCTGTGCATACCTTCACCAAGCATTACCATTTGCCTTTATACTCCAAATCCAGAGCTGGCTTCGCCACTGCAGTGCTGCAGGGCCTTATAGCCACCCCTAATGCCTTATAGAACCAGCTACCCTACCTCAGCTTTGGGATTCCACCCAAGTGTAATAACTCCAGCAGTGTAACACGATGAACATAGTACAGTTTTGTACCTACCATAAATGTAGATGTTCGAGTGTAAACACTGCTGCAGTCCAGGTTACCCTCCCTCCTTCCCCTCTTACTTTCTGGTACGTACCTAGGTCTTCTACCCTTTACTACCTATGGGGAAGTATTTGCTGGTAACTGAAAATTGTTGTTTGCTTTTCTTTTGTATACTTTACTAGCAATTTGAATTGCCTACCTATTTGGGGGCACCTGACATCTGGGGCAAGAAAAACTGAAGAAAATGGCATCAGCTGCATCTTGTATATATCCCTGTTGCACTGACGTCAGGGAGGAGGCGACAGCAACCGATGCCGGACCAAGACTTTAGAACTCAGGCCGACTGGGGAACCACCTGACGGCAGGATAACCCAAGTGTAATGACTGCAGCAGTGTTTACACTCGAACATCTACATTTATGGTAGGTACAAAACTGTACTTTTCAGCTAATTGGCAATTCTGAATGCCCATGACTTGTTTCGTTGTTTTAGTGGAAAATTTCAGGCCAATAAAGCCAAACCCCACTAGATGTGGATATGCATATTTTGGCCTTGTTATGACCTTGTCAGCACAGCACAAGCAGAGTGTTTGACTAATGTGCCTCTGATACAAGAAGTTATTTTTACTGACTGGTTTTTCAGTGACCTTCTCCCTTACTGTTTTAGTTTGTTGTTTGGGATATTTTTGCAGTGACCCTAATGATAATGGACATCAGGTGGGTATAACAGCCCTGCGTTTCTTATGCTTAGTCAAACACTCTGCTTGTGCTGTGCTGACGAGGTCAAAAGGCCAAAATATGCATATCCGCAGGTAGTGGAGTTTGGCTTTATTGGCCTGAAATTTTCCATTAAAACGACGGAACAGGTCATGGGCATTCAGAATTGCCAATTAGCTGAAACACCTGATGTTCATAAGAATCATTTGCATATATCCCATGTGCCTCTGATACAAGAGGTTTGGGAGGTCACTCAGTGAAGTTCTACCTTTGCTGGAGTTTTCGTTTTGTTTTTACTGATTGGTTTTTCAGTGACCTTCTCACTTATTGTTTTAGCTACCTAAACAGTAGAAAACAATCTGAATGTGTGGTTAATAACAGGGGAGTTCCCCAAGGACCTATTCTGGAACCTCTGCTTTTTAATATTTTTATTAATAGTCTGCACAAAACATCCCAACAAAGTACACTCGTCTGATATGCTGACGACTCCACTATCATCTCCTCGTCTAACAACTTCTCTGATCTCGGTAGGATAACACAAAATACCTTTACCTCTATAGAAACCTGGCTAAGTGATGCACAACCGTTATTGAACCCCCAAAAATGTAAGCTCTTACTATTCCCTACAAAACTGCCACCCTCAGATTTTAAAATGTACTCACTAAACAATGCAGAAATTGAAGTACTGAAGACTGCAAAATTACAGGGCATCACTACTGATGACAAACTCACCTTTGAGCAACATGTTCTCCAGGCAATAAAAAAACCCAATTCAAACTTGGCAACTCTACAGACATAAACTTTATTTGGATAAATCAACCAAAATAAAACTTGCTAACACCCAATTGATCCATTCCCTCCTATATGGAAATCCCATCTTTACCAGCCTTCACATATCTCTTAGCAATAAATTGCAATCATGCTAGTATAAAATAGCAAAATTTGCAACTGGGATGCCAAATCACACTCGCCATTGCCAAGCTATTTCAGAAAATGAATTTGTTTGAATTCCCCCATTACCTATATTATACCCAACTTGCTCTTACCCACAAACTGAACCTATCTAGATCTCGCCAAGGCTTTTGACACCATCCTCCACTCTGGAATTATAGACACACACACTAAACTAGGTATAAATCTCTATGTCACAAGATGGGTTGCCACCTGGCTCACTGACAGAACCCACACTGTGAAAGTAGCAGACTCTAAATACAACTTCAGACCAGTGACAAGTGGAGTACCACAGGGTTCAGTCCTAGGTCCTCTCCTGTTTGGTATCTACTTCTCTGAAGTACAGGCTATCACAGAAGTTCTTTGGCTAACAAAGTTCGCAGATGACTGCAAACTAGGAGCCATAATCAAAACTCCTAATGATGTGGACATCCTACAAAAGAGCCTCACTGAGACAGATACCTGGTGTCAAAGCCATGGCCTCAAGCTCAATGCCAAAAAGTGCATTGCCATCCCTTTTGGTAAAAACTCTGTACCCATGAACTACCACATAGGCGGTAGTCTACTTAACACCGAAAGTGTGATGAGACGTTGGGACACAGGTGGACAATAGTCTCTCCTTTGATAATCACATCGCCACAGTAGTCAGGAAATCCTTCTACTTGGCACACCTCATCACAAAAGGTTTCTCATCCAGGAAAAAAGAGGTCATTATTCCCCTCTACTCATCACTCATTAGACCCATTATAGAGTACAACGCCCCTTTTGTATGTACCTCACAAGACATCTATAACAACTGGAAAGGCCACAGAAATACCTCACAAAGAGGATTACCAGCCTCAAACAGATGCCCTGCGCAGACCGTCTCAAAAAACTCCAGCTTTACTCTGTCACATATCGCCTGCTGAGAGGCAATCTCTGCCTGACATACAAAGCTATGTCAAACCCAGAGCTGTTTGACATGCTCCACGTAAAGAAATCCCAATCCCTCCGAGCTACACGCTCTAGGGACCTAAACCTTGTTACCACAATAAACAGAATATGCTGGAGGGAAAGATTCCTGTCTCAGAGACTTCCCATACTCTGGAACAAACTACCTATCTATATCAAACAAAGCTCCTCATTAGCACTCTTCAAGAAAAGTCTTGATGATTGGATAGGAGATAAGAAATTCACCCTGGGGATCACTTCTGTGGCTCTGCTTGACAGGGGCACAGGAAAATAATGTTCTTGGTTGGCAAACGCCAGGGTACCGTTTGGCTAGGCTTATATAGGCCCTAGGACCAATAGCCTAGTACCTACATATGAACCTATATACCTAGGGTTGCCACCTTTCGTCGTGGCTAAAACCGGAGTAAAGCCACACCCCTCACATCACCAGTAAACCCGCCCATCCTGCCCCTCTCTCGCCCATTTTGTGACGTCACGATGACATCACCTGCTTTACTGCATCAACTACTTACCTTTTCAGGCACAGTACATACCATTGGGAGATATCTAATTCTGGCAAAAAAAAGTATACATTCTGTTACAATAATTTAAAAAATATCACCATAGTTACCCTAACTCTGACAATATTAAATATAAACGATATCATTACATTCAGAAGTTATATCACTATGAATCTGCGTAAAAGTACTTATACTGACCAGTGTCTTATTTGTCAGGGGTTCCTGTCTTAAACACTGAGCCATGCTGTTTATCCTCACACGACCCCTTTAGTGTTACTGTTGGCCACACAACATCAGCAGGAAGACCTGGGTAGTCTAAAGTACCGCAGTTCTGCCTAGTGGCTTCTTACACTCCTTAAGTTATTAAAATTATTAAGGCTGACCCAAACCAAGTAAAGTTCACAGTTAACTTTACTGCTCCTCCTCCTTTGGTAGCGTCAGAATCTTACAAACAGGAAATCAAGTCAACCCGGAATCGATCAAAACCAGGAAAATGTAAACTTTTAAAGTCTATTGGGTGGTGTTGCATTGTGAGACTAAAGCATTCAATTATGAGATAAATTTATGGCACATATTAGTCAATGTGTACCTCTGGGTTGTTACTTGTCAGAGTTAGGGTAACTATGGTAAAAAGACAAGTAATGTTTTTGAATGATAAGATTTAATGCCAAAAGGCAGGCATGTAACTCTTGCAGACTGTTACACCAGATCAGTGTGAAAAGCCATAATGCAACAAATGTTAGAGGTAGAAAATTATGTTTTGTGTGGCATGGCACACGCCTTTAGAAATAATAGCAAATCAGTTGGAAAATCAAGTACTTTTCTTAAGCAGCTACATACTAAACATAAAACACCCAGACCCTAATATCAATGTGTTGTTGACACTTGACAAAAACACATATACCCTATGCTTCGGTTCACCACCATGCGCGATGCACACAATTTGACATGTTACACACTCAGCTGATGTCTATAGCATATATGACCTTCTTAATTTGCTAAAATGTAAATGGACCTGTATAAAAAAAGATCGGTAAAAATTCATGAGGGTGCCTAAAAATCCTAAGGACCGCTTTTCCGTTACTGATCTTGTTTACAACCGCCACCCTGTAAAATGTCAGACAGACTGTAGAACCCAGAGTTTACGAGTCCGACAGTGCTGCTGTGTTGATCCACAGCACTCTACAGCCTCCAGTTCCTTGTATGTAAAATGAAAAGGAGCAAGTTTTATCAGTTAAGCCATGATTTGTGACAAATGATTGTTTTTCTACGAGTCTGGCCACTAATCAAATTCTGAAACATGGTCACTGTACCAGTAGTGTAGTTAATCGTGCTAGGCTGCTTAAATTGTAGGTTCTGTGCATGTATGCCTGACTCTTAAATATATATGTATCCAGTTTTCATTAAAAAGTGATTAAGAATTATATAGTGTGTTTGGGGACCATAGGCAATAAGGAGGGGAGAGAGACAGAGAGTAAAGATGGCGTGGGAGAAACGCTTGAGACTGTGGCAGTGCCAGTCGCACAAAACCTGGACTTCATGCGTCCAGTTTTGAATGAAATTTGTAACCGGACAATTTGTCAGAAAACCGGATAGTCCGGTCAAAAACCGGACAGCTGGTAACCCTATATATACCCAACACCTGCCCTGCACTTCATTCTATCCTACAACTGTGCAGCCCAACCTAGAGTCTTTGGTCTACCAACAAACAGCTTTTAAGAATAACAATACCCAACAAAAGAGCTGGACAAAGCCTGTATTCCTATTCTGTTGCCAAATTATGCAATGCCCTGCCTTCCTCACTCACTCAGCCGGACTCATTAAAAACTTTCAAGTCTGCACTAAAAGGCCAAAACCTCAATAATCATATCTGTTCCTGTCTGCAAAAATCTAAGTCATCATAAACTTATAAAATGTAATTAGTCACTTCTTTTTTTCTTTTCTCAACCAGGTAACACCTCCCTCCCTTCCTAAGAATCTTTATCTATATTAACTAACTTATTCCATCTCTCTTTCTATTTCCTAGGAAAGGTCTAGAACTATCCAGTTATTTAACTACTGTCTGTCTGAAGCAAACTACAATATTTAACAGTTTTTCTTAAAGTATTGTATGTCATATAGTTATACCCAGTGTAATTTTTACAAAGCCTATAGTCATTGTCTGTTTTAAATTTTAAAATTCTCTGTATAAAAACAACTTTTTGTGGAGCTTTTCTCCCAAGGCCTCCACTGAAAATGGGTTTCTGACACAGTGGACTTTCCCGGTCAACAAATGTCAATAAGTAAATAAATTACCAGAAATTTCATTATTTACATTTCCTCTGGAGATTTTTTTTTTCATTTCTGGGAAGGGAATTTCTAAGTAAATGTTTATTTATGTTGTTTAAAAGGTTTATGTTTGCTTTATAGGTTCATAGGTAACTACTAGGCTATCTGCCCAAGGGCATTTATAAGCCTAGCCAGAATGTGTTGGCTTTCACCACCCCCTTAGATTAGTTTCCTGTGCCTCTGTCCAGCAGAGCCATCAGTTCCCTGCGCCACTGTCCAGCAGAGACATTAGTTCCCTGCACCACTGTCCAGCAGAGCCAGTGCAGTGATCTCCGGGGTAAATTTTCTGTTTCCCATCCGCCCGTCAAGGTTTCTCTTGAAGAGTGTTAGTGAGGGGCTCTGCCTGATTATACTGGAATCCTGTTCCAAAGCATGGGAAGTCTCTGGGATAGGAATCTATCCCTCCAGCATGTCCTATTTATCGTTGTGGTGAGGTTTATATCTCTAGAGCGTGTGGCTCTCTGGGATTTGTTTTTTTTTTAGGTGGAGCATGTCCATCAATTCTGGGCTGGACATGGCCTTGTATGTCAGGCAGAGATCACCTCTGAGTAAGTGGTATGCAACTGAGTACAGCTGGAGTTTCTTGAGTCGGGCTGCATAGGGCATCTGTTTGAGGCCAGTAATCCTCTTGGTGAGGTACTTTTATGGCCTTTCCAGCTGTTACAGGTGTCTTGTAAGGTACATCCCAAATGGTGGGTTGTATTCTATGATGGGTCTAATGAGTGATGAGTAGAGAGGCACAATAACCTCTTTTGTTCTAGATGCGAACCATTTTGTGATTAGGTGGGCCACATAGAAGGTTTTTATAACCACATTGGCAATATGATTATCAAAGGAGAAATTACTATCTACTTGGGTCCCCAGATCTCTTATTACATTTTCTGTATTTAGGGGACTACCACTTATGTGGTAGTTCGCGGGTATTTTGTTTTTTCCAAAGGGGATGACTATGCACTTTTTGACATTTAGCTTGAGGCCATGATTTTGACACCGGGTATCCGTCTCAGTGAGACCCATCTGAAGGGTGTCTATATCAGCCGGAGAATCAATTATGGCCCCTAGTTTGCAGTCATCTGCGAACTTGGTCAGCCATAGTCCTCCTATGCTTGCCTGTACCTCTGAGAAGTATATACTGAACAGGAGGGGTCCTAGGAAAGAGCCCTGGGGGATGACACTTGTAACCGGTTTAGAGTCGGACGTAGAGCCTGCAACTCTCACCATGTGGGTTCTATCCATGAACCAGTTGGCAGCCCATTTCGTGATGTAGGGGTTTATGTTCAAGCTGGTGAGCTTGTCTATAATACTAGAATGGGGAATGGTGTTGAAAGCCTTTGCGAGGTCTAGGTAGGCTGTGTGGACCTCCTTTCCCTCATCTAATGCCTTGGTAACCGTCTCAAAGAAGTCCACCAGGTTTAGGAGGCATGCTCTGCCCTTAACAAAACCAAACTGGGTAGGGTCCAAGGTTTAGAGGTTCCAAATGTCTCTTTTAATGAGTTCCATGATGATGTGTTCCATAGCCTTGCAGACCAGGCTAGTCAGGCTTATAGGGCAATAGTTCTTGGGATCCGTTGTGGCTCCACCTTTGTGGAGCGGGATAACTGTTGCTGTGCGCCACTCTATGGGTACTTAGCCTGTAGAGAGGCTGAGTTTGAACAGTGTGTTTAGGTGAGGGGTTATTTCATTTTGGAGCTCTTGTAAGACACAGCCTGGGACCCCATCCAGTCCCATTGAAGCTGTGTTTTTGGCTTTTGATAGGGCTGTTTTAACCTGTGCATCGGTGATTGACACGGCCCTACATTCTTCTGGTATGCTTATGGGCCCTTTAGGGGGTGAGAGGGGGGTGAAGTTTGCGCTAAACCTGTCTGCCAGAATGTTTGCAATATCAGTCAATTCAGTGTATTTTGTGCCATTCTGCACTAACTCAGAGCAGATCTGAGAGTTTCCATTTAGGTTCTTGACATAGCTAAAGAATGCTTTGTGGTTATCTTTGGAGTCATTGGCAATTTTTCTTTCGAAACTAGCCTTAGATGATTTAATGAGGGATCATAGTTTCTTGCTGATACTGATCAGGGATGTCTTTCCTTCTTGGGAATTTACTCTTTTCTGTACTAGTTTCCTCCTTCTGTTGTATAGCTTGTTTATGGCAGGGGTCCACCAGACTGGTTTCCTTTTCTTGGAGGAGTGAGTCTTGGTTTTACTTGGGATAGCACAAACCATGCATTCCTGCAGATGCTCATAGAGTGCCTTTGTAAAGGTTTCAGCAGCTTGGACAGCATTGTCCTTTAGCATGGGGGCTGTGAACCTTTCAACCTCGGTCTTAAGTAACGTGAAGTTTGCTTTTGAAAAGTTTTTCATGGTGGTTTCCTTGATTGTGGGTGGGGGCGGAATGTGGATATCCAGAGTGCTTAGTCTATGGTCTGATCTAACCAGCGAGGGGTTGACCTCTGGTGTGGAGCACCGGTCGCCCATGTTGGTGATGACCAGGTCCAGTATGTTGTTCCCTCTGGTGGGGGTTTTGACCAGTTGATCCAGGGCATTCGAGTTTATAAATTCTAGGAAGCATTGGGCAAGGGATTTAGTACTTGAGTAGTTCTCCCAGTTTATGTTTGGGTAATTGAAATCACCCAGTATTAAGGTGTTTGGTAGGACCTTCATATTTCCCAGTATCTCCAGAAATGCGGAATGGGGGTCCTGGGCCATGGTGGGTGATCTGTAGCAAGCTACAATCTGGATTGCAGTTTTGCCCATTGTTAGCTGCACATGGATGATCTCTGATGCATTGTGCTGTGCCACTAACCTGGAGGTGTGGGTATCCTTGATGAATATGGATACACCCCCGCCTTTTGTGTTTCGGTCCTGGTTCTGTGGCCGAAAGGTATGGTATGAGTTATAGCCTAGTAGTGCTGCGGTGCTCTCAGGAGCCTTAAACCAGGTTTCTGTTACTGCACAGATGTCAATGTTCTCCATACTGAGGAGTGCCTCGAGTACATGCATTTTGAGGTTTAGACTTCTGGCATTGAGTAGCATTACCCTCAGTTTTTGGTTACTTGTGCTATTTATGGTGGTGGGTTTGTCTTTTGAGCCTTGCCTAAAAAAGGCACTATGTGGGGCGGCAAGAGCCTTGGTCAGTATTTGAAAGCCTAAGGGTGACAGGTGCAAGCCATCTCTTGCGAAGCAACGTGGCTTGTCGAGCATGTCATCCCAGGCAGACAGATACTGGATCCCCTTTGAATGACACCAGAAACTTAGCCAATTGCTGAAATTGATCATTTTTTCTTTATACTGTGGCATCATTCTTGGTGAGGGCAGGATGCTACTCAGGGTCAGGGTCATACCGGCCTGGGCTACATGATCAGAGAGCTCTTCCATGTCTCTTTTCATGTAGTCCAGGGAGGTATGTCTTAGGTCATTTACACCAACATGGACAATGACAGAGTTGTATTTGTACTTTTTCTGGAGTGACCTGAGTGCTTGTGTTATGTGGCGGATCCTGGCACCTGACAGGCAATTAACTGTAACCTTCTCCTTGTCCAGCCTAGATGTTCATCGTGTTACACTGCTGCAGTCATTACACTTGGGTTATCCTGCCATCAGGTGGTCCCATAGTCGGCTAGAGTTCCAAAGTCTTGGTCCGGCGTCGGTTGCTGTCGCTTCTTCCCTGACATCAGTACGCCAGGGGTATAAAAGATGCATCTGACACCATTTTCTTCAGTCTTTCTTGCCGCGCGGTGCCCGAAACAAAAGCAATTTGCAAGTGCCGGTCGGCCGACTCCTGAAATTTTCGAATTTCAGATCCGAAGTATTCAATAAAGCTAAGTACCCCATTGGGGAAACTTTTTTCTTGCTTCAGACCGATGTCAGAAAAAGTTAGTAATTGTATTTCTTGTGGGAAGCAAATACCTCATAAGGACTTCCACTCTTACTGTATTCCATGCCTAGGCCTTGATCATGACGTCACTAATTGTCGGTTTTGTGCTAGATTTAACAAACGCACTATAAAACGACGTTTTGATTTTGTTTTGCACTACTTTGGCCGAAGATTCAATTATACTATGCCGTCGAATCAACCGACGACCGCAATTCTGAAAAAACACAAAGACAAGGATAAAGGACAGGCATCCGAGGTCCAAAACTGATGACGAAGCCTCTTCTAGGCCAGTCGCTGGTTCTCAATGAGGCGCTTTCGCAGCTCCTGACACCCGCTACTTCAGAGCCACAGGCCGCCTCCGACTCCCACGTTTGGAGACAACTAGGCCTCTGGAAACTCAAGGTATTGGGCCTACGTAAACTAATCCCTCAGATGGGTCCGGAGCCGCTGAGCAGGCATCGGCTTCTGAGGGTGTCTTCAGACCTTCACAACTTACCATTAAAGCAACAGCCAAGACAAAAACACCATTAAAGCAAAGAAGCAAGTACAGCATTCTCCTGGACAGTCCTCAATGCCTAAGAAACAGATGCTTAAAATGGCCGAAGACCTCATTACACTAATCAGAGGTTCCCATCCTCCTTCTGAGAAAAGGCCTAGGCAGGATACAGACTATGATTCCTCTGATCAGGTTTCCATTTCCTCTGATTCCTCTTCAGACCAGGGATACTCTCTACCCCCCTATGAGGACTCTGATGCTGAAGAATCTATCCCTTCAGCCTCTCCTCCTGAGGATTATTCTTTTGGGGAAACCTTACATACCATGAGGGAGCATTTCCATTGGGAAAGTCAGGATTATTCAGAATCCAAGAAAAGTCTCAGGGACTTCCTTTTATTGCCTCAGCACAGGCCCCTAGCTTTCCCGCGTGTGTTAGATATTGTGGATGATGTGTTCTCTGAATCCAGCTTATCTCCTAATTCTTTACCCCCTGCACCAACCAAGCCAGATAGGTATTATAGAGTCCCTGACTTTCACAAGTTTCTTTATAAAAACCCTTCTGCTGATCCAGAAACTATTTCCCAGGGTCCAAAAGGGGTTAAGGCTTCCATTGCAAAAAATCCAGTCCCCTCTGACAGAGATTCCAGAGCATTGGAAAGATGGGGGAAGAAAGTTTACACTTCTGCAACTTTAGCAGTAAGGGCTTTATATTGCCAGTTTCACATGCTTAAGTACCAACAGTATTTAATGGCTCAGTTAAAACAGAAAATGCTTGCAAGCTCAGAAGCTCCGGAATATAAAGAAATGCAGGATTTATTGCATGCAATTGAACAGGTGGGAAAACATACTCTGCAATGTGGTTTTGATTCTTTAGAGGCCTCTTGTAGAGCCGCAGTTACAGGTTCTGTGATTCGAAGACATGCTTGGTTAAAAGAACAGAGTTTACCTGATCATGTTAAGGCAAAATTATTGGATGGTCCTTTACAGCATGATACCTTGTTTGGTATTAAGGCAGAAGAGGTGTTAAAGAAAATGGAGGATAAAGCTAAATCTATGCAAACAGTCAAAGATTTCTTACAGGTACAGCCACCTTGATTTAGCAGAAATTGGCCTACAGAGAATTGGTCCTTTCCAGTGTCAGACAGGCCACAGAGAGGCAGATACAGACACCCAAGAGGCAGATCTCAACCCCAAGGCTCTAACAGACAACGACAGTGGGGCACCTCAACCCCAAAAGGAGGTGAGGACAAGTCTCAACCTTACAGGAAACAGTCCCAATGACTTCCCCCTTCGTACGCCAAGCACTTCCCTTTTGGCAGCCCTCTTAAGGGGAAAACTAGCACTTTTTTCTCAAAATTGGCAAACAATCACCCAAGACAAATGGGTGCTGAATATTGTGTCTCAAGGTTACAGGTTCCACTTTCACACTTTACCAAGGCTAAAAGGAATGCCAAACCTGCCACAAAATCAATGGGCAGAGGCTCAAAAACCAATTTCAGCCCTCATGGACATGAGAGCTATTCAAAAAGTACCACAGCAGGAACAAGGACAAGGATTTTACTCAAGACTCTTCCTGGTCCCCAGAAACGACAAAGCCTGGAGACCCATACTAGACCTTTCAACTCTAAATACTTACCTGGATGTTCCGAAATTCAAAATGTTGACACTACAGCAGCTTCTTCCCATGCTGGGCAAGAAGGCTTGGCTTGTTACTCTGGTCCTCAAAGAGGCATACCTGCATGTCCCTATCAGACAAAATTTCAGAAGATACCTCAGATTCAAAGCTGGTACAATGCACTACCAATTCTCTGCACTGACCTTTGGCTTATCTACTGCGCCCGGGGTCTTTACAAACTGCCTGGCACCAGTAATTGCATTTTGCAGACAAAAAAGGAATTCAAATATATCCATACCTGGACGACTGCCTCATTCAAGCAGAGACAAAAGACATTCTTCTAAAGCATCTGGCGTTTGTAAAAAGGTTGCTAATTTCTCTAGGGTACACAGTAAATGAAAAGAAGTCAAAACTAGTGCCCTCACAGCAGATAATATTCCTGGGTGCCAGCTTAAAGACAACGGCCCAGATGGCTTACCTCACTCCAGACAAACAAGGACAGCTGACTCAATATTTTCAATTACTGGCAAAGAAGTCCCATCTCCCTGCAAGAAAAATTCTGCAGGCCCTGGGATTCATGGCATCCTGCATACCACTAATTCCATATGCCAGACTGCATATGAGGAAATTACAATGGTACCTAAAAAGTGTTTGGACTCAACACTCTCACAGTTTAGAAGCAGTAATACCAATAATTCCCTACCTACAACAGGAGTTTCGATGGTGGGCACAGGCATGTCACCTCAGCAAGGGTCAGCCTTTCACTGTACCCACAGCCAGGCAGACTCTTAACAACAGATTCTTCAGATTACGCTTGGGGAGCACACATGGCAGGAAAATGTATTCAGGGCAAGTGGACCACAGGACCAAATGCATCTTCACATCAATCAAAAAGAGATGTTGGCTGTTCAAAATGCCCTTAAAGCTTTCAAGGACCTTCTGCATCCAGGACAATTATTATTAAGGACAGACAACACCACAGTAATGTGGTACATAAACAAGCAAGGGGGCACTCATTCTTATCCCCTATGCAGGCAAGCCATGATCTTGTGGAACACAGCTCTAACTTATCAAGTTCATCTGCAAGCTCAATTCCTGCCAGGAAAGAAAAATACTCTGGCAGTCGCTCTTAGCAGAAATATCATGGACCCACACGAATGGAAATTGAATCCACAAATCTTCAGCATGATAACGCAAAAATGGGGATGCCCAGACATAGATCATTTTGCGCCTCCACTAAGTTGCCAACTACAAAAATTCTGCACAAGGACTTACCACACACAAGCATGGAAAGTGGATGCTCTCTCGTTCAGCTGGAAAAGTCTAAAAGCTTATGCCTTCCCACCA